>NW_026989118.1:0-148288 GCF_030222135.1 Aotus nancymaae
GGAAAGTTGAGTGCACACATTGACAACCGTTCTGTTAGATAGCTTGCGTTTTGGATTTAGAAGCAGATATTTCCCTGTGCTTACTGCTGTTTCTTCCATATGCCGGTAATGGGCTGAAAACGCCTGTTTGGGGACTCTGCAGAGAAAGTGTTTGCAGACTGCTGAATCCACACACGGGTTTAACTCTGGAAGTTGAGTGAACACATTGACAACCGTTCTGTTAGATAGCTGCGTTTTGGATTTAGAAGCAGATATTTCCCTGTGCTTACTGCCGTTTCTTCCATATGCCGGTAATGGGCTGAAAACGCCTGTTTTGGGACTCTGCAGAGAAAGTGTTTGCAGACTGCTGAATCCACACACGGGTTTAACTCTGGAAGTTGAGTGCACACATTGACAACCGTTCTGTTAGATAGCTGCGTTTTGGATTTAGAAGCAGATATTTCCCTGTGCTTACTGCCGTTTTCTTCCATATGCCGGTAATGGGCTGAAAACGCCTGTTTTGGGACTCTGCAGAGAAGATGTTTGCAGACTGCTGAATCCACACACGGGTTTAACTCTGGAAGTTGAGTGCACACATTGACAACCGTTCTGTTAGATAGCCTGCGTTTTGGATTTAGAAGCAGATATTTCCCTGTGCTTACTGCCGTTTCTTCCATATGCCGGTAATGGGCTGAAAACGCCTGTTTTGGGACTCTGCAGAGAAAGTGTTTGCAGACTGCTGAATCCACACACGGGTTTAACTCTGGAAGTTGAGTGCACACATTGACAACCGTTCTGTTAGGATAGCTGCGTTTTGGATTTAGAAGCAGATATTTCCCTGTGCTTACTGCTGTTTCTTCCATATGCCGGTAATGGGCTGAAAACGCCTGTTTTGGGACTCTGCAGAGAAAGTGTTTGCAGACTGCTGAATCCACACACGGGTTTAACTCTGGAAGTTGAGTGCACACATTGACAACCGTTCTGTTAGATAGCTGCGTTTTGGATTTAGAAGCAGATATTTCCCTGTGCTTACTGCTGTTTCTTCCATATGCCGGTAAAGGGCTGAAAACGCCTGTTTTGGGACTCTGCAGAGAAAGGGTTTGCAGACTGCTGAATCCACACACGGGTTTAACTCTGGAAGTTGAGTGCACACATTGACAACCGTTCTGTTAGATAGCTGCGTTTTGGATTTAGAAGCAGATATTTCCCTGTGCTTACTGCCGTTTCTTCCATATGCCGGTAATGGGCTGAAAACGCCTGTTTTGGGACTCTGCAGAGAAAGTGTTTGCAGACTGCTGAATCCACACACGGGTTTAACTCTGGAAGTTGAGTGCACACATTGACAACCGTTCTGTTAGATAGCTGCGTTTTGGATTTAGAAGCAGATATTTCCCTGTGCTTACTGCCGTTTCTTCCATATGCCGGTAATGGGCTGAAAACGCCTGTTTTGGGACTCTGCAGAGAAGATGTTTGCAGACTGCTGAATCCACACACGGGTTTAACTCTGGAAGTTGAGTGCACACATTGACAACCGTTCTGTTAGATAGCTCCGTTTTGGATTTAGAAGCAGATATTTCCCCGGTGCTTGCTGCTGTTTCTTCCATATGCCGGTAATGGGCTGAAAACGCCTGTTTTGGGACTCTGCAGAGAAAGTGTTTGCAGACTGCTGAATCCACACACGGGTTTAACTCTGGAAGTTGAGTGCACACATTGACAACCGTTCTGTTAGATAGCTGCGTTTTGGATTTAGAAGCAGATATTTCCCTGTGCTTACTGCTGTTTCTTCCATATGCCGGTAATGGGCTGAAAACGCCTGTTTTGGGACTCTGCAGAGAAAGTGTTTGCAGACTGCTGAATCCACACACGGGTTTAACTCTGGAAGTTGAGTGCACACATTGACAACCGTTCTGTTAGATAGCTGCGTTTTGGATTTAGAAGCAGATATTTCCCTGTGCTTTCTGCTGTTTCTTCCATATGCCGGTAATGGGCTGAAAACGCCTGTTTTGGGACTCTGCAGAGAAAGTGTTTGCAGACTGCTGAATCCACACACGGGTTTAACTCTGGAAGTTGAGTGCACACATTGACAACCGTTCTGTTAGATAGCTGCGTTTTGGATTTAGAAGCAGATATTTCCCTGGGGTTACTGCTGTTTCTTCCTTATGCCGGTAAAGGGCTGAAAACGCCTGTTTTGGGACTCTGCAGAGAAAGTGTTTGCAGACTGTTGAATCCACACACGGGTTTAACTCTGGAAGCTGAGTGCACACATTGAAAACCGTTCTGTTAGATAGCTGCTTTTTGGATTTAGAAGCAGATATTTCCCTGTGCTTACTGCTGTTTCTTCCATATGCCGGTAATGGGCTGAAAACGCCTGTTTTGGGACTCTGCAGAGAAAGTGTTTGCAGACTGCTGAATCCACACACGGGTTTAACTCTGGAAGTTGAGTGCACACATTGACAACCGTTCTGTTAGATAGCTGCGTTTTGGATTTAGAAGCAGATATTTCCCTGTGCTTACTGCTGTTTCTTCCATATGCCGGTAATGGGCTGAAAACGCCTGTTTGGGGACTCTGCAGAGAAAGTGTTTGCAGACTGCTGAATCCACACACGGGTTTAACTCTGGAAGTTGAGTGAACACATTGAAAACCGTTCTGTTAGATAGCTGCGTTTTGGATTTAGAAGCAGATATTTCCCTGTGCTTACTGCCGTTTCTTCCATATGCCGGTAATGGGCTGAAAACGCCTGTTTTGGGACTCTGCAGAGAAAGTGTTTGCAGACTGCTGAATCCACACACGGGTTTAACTCTGGAAGTTGAGTGCACACATTGACAACCGTTCTGTTAGATAGCTGCGTTTTGGATTTAGAAGCAGATATTTCCCTGTGCTTACTGCCGTTTCTTCCATATGCCGGTAATGGGCTGAAAACGCCTGTTTTGGGACTCTGCAGAGAAGATGTTTGCAGACTGCTGAATCCACACACGGGTTTAACTCTGGAAGTTGAGTGCACACATTGACAACCGTTCTGTTAGATAGCTGCGTTTTGGATTTAGAAGCAGATATTTCCCTGTGCTTACTGCCGTTTCTTCCATATGCCGGTAATGGGCTGAAAACGCCTGTTTTGGGACTCTGCAGAGAAAGTGTTTGCAGACTGCTGAATCCACACACGGGTTTAACTCTGGAAGTTGAGTGCACACATTGACAACCGTTCTGTTAGATAGCTGCGTTTTGGATTTAGAAGCAGATATTTCCCTGTGCTTACTGCTGTTTCTTCCATATGCCGGTAATGGGCTGAAAACGCCTGTTTTGGGACTCTGCAGAGAAAGTGTTTGCAGACTGCTGAATCCACACACGGGTTTAACTCTGGAAGTTGAGTGCACACATTGACAACCGTTCTGTTAGATAGCTGCGTTTTGGATTTAGAAGCAGATATTTCCCTGTGCTTACTGCTGTTTCTTCCATATGCCGGTAATGGGCTGAAAACGCCTGTTTTGGGACTCTGCAGAGAAAGGGTTTGCAGACTGCTGAATCCACACACGGGTTTAACTCTGGAAGTTGAGTGCACACATTGACAACCGTTCTGTTAGATAGCTGCGTTTTGGATTTAGAAGCAGATACTTCCCTGGGGTTACTGCTGTTTCTTCCATATGCCGGTAAAGGGCTGAAAACGCCTGTTTTGGGACTCTGCAGAGAAAGTGTTTGCAGACTGCTGAATCCACACACGGGTTTAACTCTGGAAGTTGAGTGCACACATTGACAACCGTTCTGTTAGATAGCTGCTTTTTGGATTTAGAAGCAGATATTTCCCTGTGCTTACTGCTGTTTCTTCCATATGCCGTTAAAGGGCTGAAAACGCCTGTTTTGGGACTCTGCAGAGAAAGTGTTTGCAGACTGCTGAATCCACACACGGGTTTAACTCTGGAAGTTGAGTGCACACATTGACAACCGTTCTGTTAGATAGCTGCGTTTTGGAATTTGAAGCAGATATTTCCCTGGGCTTACTGCTGTTTCTTCCATATGCCAGTAATGGTCTGAAAACGCCTGTTTTGGGACTCTGCAGAGAAAGTGTTTGCAGACTCCTGAATCCACACAAGGGTTTAACTCTGGAAGTTGAGTGCACACATTGACAACTGTTCTGTTAGATAGCTGCGTTTTGGATTTAGAAGCAGATATTTCCCTGTGCTTACTGCTGTTTCTTCCATATGCCGGTAATGGGCTGAAAACGCCTGTTTTGGGACTCTGCAGAGAAAGTGTTTGCAGACTGCTGAATCCACACACGGGTTTAACTCTGGAAGTTGAGTGCACACATTGACAACCGTTCTGTTAGATAGCTGCGTTTTGGATTTAGAAGCAGATATTTCCCTGTGCTTACTGCTGTTTCTTCCATATGCCGGTAATGGGCTGAAAACGCCTGTTTGGGGACTCTGCAGAGAAAGTGTTTGCAGACTGCTGAATCCACACACCGGTTTAACTCTGGAAGTTGAGTGCACACATTGACAACCGTTCTATTAGATAGCTGCGTTTTGGATTTAGAAGCAGATATTTCCCTGTGCTTACTGCTGTTTCTTCCATATGCCGGTAATGGGCTGAAAACGCCTGTTTTGGGACTCTGCAGAGAAAGTGTTTGCAGACTGCTGAATCCACACACGGGTTTATCTCTGGAAGTTGAGTGCACACATTGACAACCGTTCTGTTAGATAGCTGCGTTTTGGATTTAGAAGCAGATATTTCCCTGTGCTTACTGCTGTTTCTTCCATATGCCGGTAATGGGCTGAAAACGCCTGTTTTGCGACTCTGCAGAGAAAGTGTTTGCAGACTGCTGAATCCACACACGGGTTTAACTCTGGAAGTTGAGTGCACACATTGACAACCGTTCTGTTAGATAGCTGCGTTTTGGATTTAGAAGCAGATATTTCCCTGTGCTTACTGCCGTTTCTTCCATATGCCGGTAATGGCCTGAAAACGCCTGTTTTGGGACTCTGCAGAGAAGATGTTTGCAGACTGCTGAATCCACACACGGGTTTAACTCTGGAAGTTGAGTGCACACATTGACAACCGTTCTGTTAGATAGCTGTGTTTTGGATTTAGAAGCAGATATTTCCCTGTGCTTACTGCCGTTTCTTCCATATGCCGGTAATGGGCTGAAAACGCCTGTTTTGGGACTCTGCAGAGAAAGTGTTTGCAGACTGCTGAATCCACACACGGGTTTAACTCTGGAAGTTGAGTGCACACATTGACAACCGTTCTGTTAGATAGCTGCGTTTTGGATTTAGAAGCAGATATTTCCCTGGGGTTACTGCTGTTTCTTCCACATGCCGGTAAAGGGCTGAAAACGCCTGTTTTGGGACTCTGCAGAGAAAGTGTTGCAGACTGCTGAATCCACACACGGGTTTAACTCTGGAAGTTGAGTGCACACATTGACAACCGTTCTGTTAGATAGCTGCTTTTTGGATTTAGAAGCAGATATTTCCCTGTGCTTACTGCTGTTTCTTCCATATGCCGGTAATGGGCTGAAAACGCCTGTTTTGGGACTCTGCAGAGAAATTGTTTGCAGACTGCTGAATCCACACACGGGTTTAACTCTGGAAGTTGAGTGCACACATTGACAACCGTTCTGTTAGATAGCTGCGTTTTGGATTTAGAAGCAGATATTTCCCTGTGCTTACTGCTGTTTCTTCCATATGCCGGTAATGGGCTGAAAACGCCTGTTTTGGGACTCTGCAAAGAAAGTGTTTGCAGACTGCTGAATCCACACACGGGTTTAACTCTGGAAGTTGAGTGCACACATTGACAACCGTTCTGTTAGATAGCTGCGTTTTGGATTTAGAAGCAGATATTTCCCTGTGCTTACTGCCGTTTCTTCCATATGCCGGTAATGGGCTGAAAACGCCTGTTTTGGGACTCTGCAGAGAAGATGTTTGCAGACTGCTGAATCCACACACGGGTTTAACTCTGGAAGTTGAGTGCACACATTGACAACCGTTCTGTTAGATAGCTGCTTTTTGGATTTAGAAGCAGATATTTCCCTGTGCTTACTGCTGTTTCTTCCATATGCCGGTAATGGGCTGAAAACGCCTGTTTTGGGACTCTGCAGAGAAAGTGTTTGCAGACTGCTGAATCCGCACACGGGTTTACCTCTGGAAGTTGAGTGCACACATTGACAACCGTTCTGTTAGATAGCTGCGTTTTGGATTTAGAAGCAGATATTTCCCTGTGCTTACTGCCGTTTCTTACATATGCCAGTAATGGTCTGAAAACGCCTGTTTTGGGACTCTGCAGAGAAAGTGTTTGCAGACACCTGAATCCACACAAGGGTTTAACTCTGGAAGTTGAGTGCACACATTGACAACCGTTCTGTTAGATAGCTGCGTTTTGGATTTAGAAGCAGATATTTCCCTGTGCTTACTGCCGTTTCTTCCATATGCCGGTAATGGGCTGAAAACGCCTGTTTTGGGACTCTGCAGAGAAAGTGTTTGCAGACTGCTGAATCCCACACACGGGTTTAACTCTGGAAGTTGAGTGCACACATTGACAACCGTTCTGTTAGATAGCTGCGTTTTGGATTTAGAAGCAGATATTTCCCTGTGCTTACTGCTGTTTCTTCCATATGCCGTAATGGGCTGAAAACGCCTGTTTTGGGACTCTGCAGAGAAAGTGTTTGCAGACTGCTGAATCCACACACGGGTTTAACTCTGGAAGTTGAGTGCACACATTGACAACCGTTCTGTTAGATAGCTGCGTTTTGGATTTAGAAGCAGATATTTCCCTGTGCTTACTGCTGTTTCTTCCATATGCCGGTAATGGGCTGAAAAACGCCTGTTTTGGGGACTCTGCAGAGAAAGGGTTTGCAGGACTGCTGAATCCACACACGGGTTTAACTCTGGAAGTTGAGTGCACACATTGACAACCGTTCTGTTAGATAGCTGCGTTTTGTATTTAGAAGCAGATATTTCCCTGGGGTTACTGCTGTTTCTTCCATATGCCGGTAAAGGGCTGAAAACGCCTGTTTTGGGACTCTGCAGAGAAAGTGTTTGCAGACTGCTGAATCCACACACGGGTTTAACTCTGGAAGTTGAGTGCACACATTGACAACCGTTCTGTTAGATAGCTGCGTTTTGGATTTAGAAGCAGATATTTCCCTGTGCTTACTGCCGTTTCTTCCATATGCCGGTAATGGGCTGAAAACGCCTGTTTTGGGACTCTGCAAAGAAAGTGTTTGCAGACTGCTGAATCCACACACGGGTTTAACTCTGGAAGTTGAGTGCACACATTGACAAACCGTTCTGTTAGATAGCTGCGTTTTGGATTTAGAAGCAGATATTTCCCTGTGCTTACTGCCGTTTCTTCCATATGCCGGTAATGGGCTGAAAACGCCTGTTTTGGGACTCTGCAGAGAAGATGTTTGCAGACTGCTGAATCCACACACGGGTTTAACTCTGGAAGTTGAGTGCACACATTGACAATCGTTCTGTTAGATAGCTGCGTTTTGGATTTAGAAGCAGGTATTTCCCGGTGCTTACTGCTGTTTCTTCCATATGCCGGTAATGGGCTGAAAACGCCTGTTTTGGGACTCTGCAGAGAAAGTGTTTGCAGACTGCTGAATCCACACACGGGTTTAACTCTGGAAGTTGAGTGCACACATTGACAACCGTTCTGTTAGATAGCTGCGTTTTGGATTTAGAAGCAGATATTTCCCTGTGCTTACTGCTGTTTCTTCCATATGCCGGTAATGGGCTGAAAACGCCTGTTTTGGGACTCTGCAGAGAAAGTGTTTGCAGACTGCTGAATCCACACACGGGTTTAACTCTGGAAGTTGAGTGCACACATTGACAACCGTTCTGTTAGATAGCTGCGTTTTGGATTTAGAAGCAGATATTTCCCTGTGCTTACTGCTGTTTCTTCCATATGCCGGTAATGGGCTGAAAACGCCTGTTTTGGGACTCTGCAGAGAAAGTGTTTGCAGACTGCTGAATCCACACACGGGTTTAAATCTGGAAGTTGAGTGCACACATTGACAACCGTTCTGTTAGATAGCTGCGTTTTGGATTTAGAAGCAGATATTTCCCTGTGCTTACTGCCGTTTCTTCCATATGCCGGTAATGGGCTGAAAACGCCTGTTTTGGGACTCTGCAGAGAAGATGTTTGCAGACTGCTGAATCCACACACGGGTTTAACTCTGGAAGTTGAGTGCACACATTGACAACCGTTCTGTTAGATAGCTGCGTTTTGGATTTAGAAGCAGATATTTCCCTGTGCTTACTGCTGTTTCTTCCATATGCCGGTAATGGGCTGAAAACGCCTGTTTTGGGACTCTGCATAGAAAGTGTTTGCAGACTGCTGAATCCACACACGGGTTTAACTCTGGAAGTTGAGTGCACACATTGACAACCGTTCTGTTAGATAGCTGCGTTTTGGATTTAGAAGCAGATATTTCCCTAGGGTTACTGCTGTTTCTTCCATATGCCGGTAAAGGGCTGAAAACGCCTGTTTTGGGACTCTGCAGAGAAAGTGTTTGCAGACTGCTGAATCCACACACGGGTTTAACTCTGGAAGTTGAGTGCACACATTGACAACCGTTCTGTTAGATAGCTGCTTTTTGGATTTAGAAGCAGATATTTCCCTGTGCTTACTGCTGTTTCTTCCATATGCCGGTAATGGGCTGAAAACGCCTGTTTTGGGTCTCTGCAGAGAAAGTGTTTGCAGACTGCTGAATCCACACACGGGTTTCACTCTGGAAGTTGAGTGCACACATTGACAACCGTTCTGTTAGATAGCTGCGTTTTGGATTTAGAAGCAGATATTTCCCTGTGCTTACTGCCGTTTCATCCATATGCCGGTAATGGGCTGAAAACGCCTGTTTTGGGACTCTGCAGAGAAAGTGTTTGCAGACTGCTGAATCCACACACGGGTTTAACTCTGGAAGTTGAGTGCACACATTGACAACCGTTCTGTTAGATAGCTGCGTTTTGGATTTAGAAGCAGATATTTCCCTGTGCTTACTGCCGTTTCTTCCATATGCCGGTAATGGGCTGAAAACGCCTGTTTTGGGACTCTGCAGAGAAGATGTTTGCAGACTGCTGAATCCACACACGGGTTTAACTCTGGAAGTTGAGTGCACACATTGACAACCGTTCTGTTAGATAGCTGCTTTTTGGATTTAGAAGCAGATATTTCCCTGTGCTTACTGCTGTTTCTTCCATATGCCGGTAATGGGCTGAAAACGCCTGTTTTGGGACTCTGCAGAGAAAGTGTTTGCAGACTGCTGAATCCACACACGGGTTTAACTCTGGAAGTTGAGTGCACACATTGACAACCGTTCTGTTAGATAGCTGCGTTTTGGATTTAGAAGCAGATATTTCCCTGTGCTTACTGCCGTTTCTTCCATATGCCAGTAATGGTCTGAAAACGCCTGTTTTGGGACTCTGCAGAGAAAGTGTTTGCAGACTCCTGAATCCACACAAGGGTTTAACTCTGGAAGTTGAGTGCACACATTGACAACCGTTCTGTTAGATAGCTGCGTTTTGGATTTAGAAGCAGATATTTCCCTGTGCTTACTGCCGTTTCTTCCATATGCCGGTAATGGGCTGAAAACGCCTGTTTTGGGACTCTGCAGAGAAAGTGTTTGCAGACTGCTGAATCCACACACGGGTTTAACTCTGGAAGTTGAGTGCACACATTGACAACCGTTCTGTTAGATAGCTGCGTTTTGGATTTAGAAGCAGATATTTCCCTGTGCTTACTGCCGTTTCTTCCATATGCCGGTAATGGGCTGAAAACGCCTGTTTTGGGACTCTGCAGAGAAAGTGTTTGCAGACTGCTGAATCCACACACGGGTTTAACTCTGGAAGTTGAGTGCACACATTGACAACCGTTCTGTTAGATAGCTGCGTTTTGGATTTAGAAGCAGATATTTCCCTGTGCTTACTGCCGTTTCTTCCATATGCCGGTAATGGGCTGAAAACGCCTGTTTTGGGACTCTGCAGAGAAGATGTTTGCAGACTGCTGAATCCACACACGGGTTTAACTCTGGAAGTTGAGTGCACACATTGACAACCGTTCTGTTAGATAGCTGTGTTTTGGATTTAGAAGCAGATATTTCCCTGTGCTTACTGCCGTTTCTTCCATATGCCGGTAATGGGCTGAAAACGCCTGTTTTGGGACTCTGCAGAGAAAGTGTTTGCAGACTGCTGAATCCACACACGGGTTTAACTCTGGAAGTTGAGTGCACACATTGACAACCGTTCTGTTAGATAGCTGCGTTTTGGATTTAGAAGCAGATATTTCCCTGTGCTTACTGCCGTTTCTTCCATATGCCGGTAATGGTCTGAAAACGCCTGTTTTGGGACTCTGCAGAGAAAGTGTTTGCAGACTCCTGAATCCACACAAGGGTTTAACTCTGGAAGTTGAGTGCACACATTGACAACCGTTCTGTTAGATAGCTGCGTTTTGGATTTAGAAGCAGATATTTCCCTGTGCTTACTGCCGTTTCTTCCATATGCCGGTAATGGGCTGAAAACGCCTGTTTTCGGACTCTGCAGAGAAAGTGTTTGCAGACTGCTGAATCCACACACGGGTTTAACTCTGGAAGTTGAGTGCACACATTGACAACCGTTCTGTTAGATAGCTGCGTTTTGGATTTAGAAGCAGATATTTCCCTGTGCTTACTGCCGTTTCTTCCATATGCCGGTAATGGGCTGAAAACGCCTGTTTTGGGACTCTGCAGAGAAAGTGTTTGCAGACTGCTGAATCCACACACGGGTTTAACTCTGGAAGTTGAGTGCACACATTGACAACCGTTCTGTTAGATAGCTGCGTTTTGGATTTAGAAGCAGATATTTCCCTGTGCTTTCTGCCGTTTCTTCCATATGCCGGTAATGGGCTGAAAACGCCTGTTTTGGGACTCTGCAGAGAAAGTGTTTGCAGACTGCTGAATCCACACACGGGTTTAACTCTGGAAGTTGAGTGCACACATTGACAACCGTTCTGTTAGATAGCTGCGTTTTGGATTTAGAAGCAGATATATCCCTGTGCTTACTGCTGTTTCTTCCATATGCCGGTAAAGGGCTGAAAACGCCTGTTTTGGGACTCTGCAGAGAAAGGGTTTGCAGACTGCTGAATCCACACACGGGTTTAACTCTGGAAGTTGAGTGCACACATTGACAACCGTTCTGTTAGATAGCTGCGTTTTGGATTTAGAAGCAGATATTTCCCTGTGCTTACTGCCGTTTCTTCCATATGCCGGTAATGGGCTGAAAACGCCTGTTTTGGGACTCTGCAGAGAAAGTGTTTGCAGACTGCTGAATCCACACACGGGTTTAACTCTGGAAGTTGAGTGCACACATTGACAACCGTTCTGTTAGATAGCTGCGTTTTGGATTTAGAAGCAGATATTTCCCTGTGCTTACTGCCGTTTCTTCCATATGCCGGTAATGGGCTGAAAACGCCTGTTTTGGGACTCTGCAGAGAAGATGTTTGCAGACTCCTGAATCCACACAAGGGTTTAACTCTGGAAGTTGAGTGCACACATTGACAACCGTTCTGTTAGATAGCTGCGTTTTGGATTTAGAAGCAGATATTTCCCGGTGCTTGCTGCTGTTTCTTCCATATGCCGGTAATGGGCTGAAAACGCCTGTTTTGGGACTCTGCAGAGAAAGTGTTTGCAGACTGCTGAATCCACACACGGGTTTAACTCTGGAAGTTGAGTGCACACATTGACAACCGTTCTGTTAGATAGCTGCGTTTTGGATTTAGAAGCAGATATTTCCCTGTGCTTACTGCTGTTTCTTCCATATGCCGGTAATGGGCTGAAAACGCCTGTTTTGGGACTCTGCAGAGAAAGTGTTTGCAGACTGCTGAATCCACACACGGGTTTAACTCTGGAAGTTGAGTGCACACATTGACAACCGTTCTGTTAGATAGCTGCGTTTTGGATTTAGAAGCAGATATTTCCCTGTGCTTACTGCTGTTTCTTCCATATGCCGGTAATGGGCTGAAAACGCCTGTTTTGGGACTCTGCAGAGAAAGTGTTTGCAGACTGCTGAATCCACACACGGGTTTAACTCTGGAAGTTGAGTGCACACATTGACAACCGTTCTGTTAGATAGCTGCGTTTTGGATTTAGAAGCAGATATTTCCCTGTGCTTACTGCTGTTTCTTCCATATGCCGGTAATGGGCTGAAAACGCCTGTTTTGGGACTCTGCAGAGAAAGGGTTTGCAGACTGCTGAATCCACACACGGGTTTAACTCTGGAAGTTGAGTGCACACATTGACAACCGTTCTGTTAGATAGCTGCGTTTTGTATTTAGAAGCAGATATTTCCCTGGGGTTACTGCTGTTTCTTCCATATGCCGGTAAAGGGCTGAAAACGCCTGTTTTGGGACTCTGCAGAGAAAGTGTTTGCAGACTGCTGAATCCACACACGGGTTTAACTCTGGAAGTTGAGTGCACACATTGACAACCGTTCTGTTAGATAGCTGCGTTTTGGATTTAGAAGCAGATATTTCCCTGTGCTTACTGCTGTTTCTTCCATATGCCGGTAATGGGCTGAAAACGCCTGTTTTGGGACTCTGCAGAGAAAGTGTTTGCAGACTGCTGAATCCACACACGGGTTTAAATCTGGAAGTTGAGTGCACACATTGACAACCGTTCTGTTAGATAGCTGCGTTTTGGATTTAGAAGCAGATATTTCCCTGTGCTTACTGCCGTTTCTTCCATATGCCGGTAATGGGCTGAAAACGCCTGTTTTGGGACTCTGCAGAGAAGATGTTTGCAGACTGCTGAATCCACACACGGGTTTAACTCTGGAAGTTGAGTGCACACATTGACAACCGTTCTGTTAGATAGCTGCGTTTTGGATTTAGAAGCAGATATTTCCCTGTGCTTACTGCTGTTTCTTCCATATGCCGGTAATGGGCTGAAAACGCCTGTTTTGGGACTCTGCAGAGAAAGTGTTTGCAGACTGCTGAATCCACACACGGGTTTAACTCTGGAAGTTGAGTGCACACATTGACAACCGTTCTGTTAGATAGCTGCGTTTTGGATTTAGAAGCAGATATTTCCCTAGGGTTACTGCTGTTTCTTCCATATGCCGGTAAAGGGCTGAAAACGCCTGTTTTGGGACTCTGCAGAGAAAGTGTTTGCAGACTGCTGAATCCACACACGGGTTTAACTCTGGAAGTTGAGTGCACACATTGACAACCGTTCTGTTAGATAGCTGCTTTTTGGATTTAGAAGCAGATATTTCCCTGTGCTTACTGCTGTTTCTTCCATATGCCGGTAATGGGCTGAAAACGCCTGTTTTGGGTCTCTGCAGAGAAAGTGTTTGCAGACTGCTGAATCCACACACGGGTTTCACTCTGGAAGTTGAGTGCACACATTGACAACCGTTCTGTTAGATAGCTGCGTTTTGGATTTAGAAGCAGATATTTCCCTGTGCTTACTGCCGTTTCATCCATATGCCGGTAATGGGCTGAAAACGCCTGTTTTGGGACTCTGCAGAGAAAGTGTTTGCAGACTGCTGAATCCACACACGGGTTTAACTCTGGAAGTTGAGTGCACACATTGACAACCGTTCTGTTAGATAGCTGCGTTTTGGATTTAGAAGCAGATATTTCCCTGTGCTTACTGCCGTTTCTTCCATATGCCGGTAATGGGCTGAAAACGCCTGTTTTGGGACTCTGCAGAGAAGATGTTTGCAGACTGCTGAATCCACACACGGGTTTAACTCTGGAAGTTGAGTGCACACATTGACAACCGTTCTGTTAGATAGCTGCTTTTTGGATTTAGAAGCAGATATTTCCCTGTGCTTACTGCTGTTTCTTCCATATGCCGGTAATGGGCTGAAAACGCCTGTTTTGGGACTCTGCAGAGAAAGTGTTTGCAGACTGCTGAATCCACACACGGGTTTAACTCTGGAAGTTGAGTGCACACATTGACAACCGTTCTGTTAGATAGCTGCGTTTTGGATTTAGAAGCAGATATTTCCCTGTGCTTACTGCCGTTTCTTCCATATGCCAGTAATGGTCTGAAAACGCCTGTTTTGGGACTCTGCAGAGAAAGTGTTTGCAGACTCCTGAATCCACACAAGGGTTTAACTCTGGAAGTTGAGTGCACACATTGACAACCGTTCTGTTAGATAGCTGCGTTTTGGATTTAGAAGCAGATATTTCCCTGTGCTTACTGCCGTTTCTTCCATATGCCGGTAATGGGCTGAAAACGCCTGTTTTGGGACTCTGCAGAGAAAGTGTTTGCAGACTGCTGAATCCACACACGGGTTTAACTCTGGAAGTTGAGTGCACACATTGACAACCGTTCTGTTAGATAGCTGCGTTTTGGATTTAGAAGCAGATATTTCCCTGTGCTTACTGCCGTTTCTTCCATATGCCGGTAATGGGCTGAAAACGCCTGTTTTGGGACTCTGCAGAGAAAGTGTTTGCAGACTGCTGAATCCACACACGGGTTTAACTCTGGAAGTTGAGTGCACACATTGACAACCGTTCTGTTAGATAGCTGCGTTTTGGATTTAGAAGCAGATATTTCCCTGTGCTTTCTGCCGTTTCTTCCATATGCCGGTAATGGGCTGAAAACGCCTGTTTTGGGACTCTGCAGAGAAAGTGTTTGCAGACTGCTGAATCCACACACGGGTTTAACTCTGGAAGTTGAGTGCACACATTGACAACCGTTCTGTTAGATAGCTGCGTTTTGGATTTAGAAGCAGATATATCCCTGTGCTTACTGCTGTTTCTTCCATATGCCGGTAAAGGGCTGAAAACGCCTGTTTTGGGACTCTGCAGAGAAAGGGTTTGCAGACTGCTGAATCCACACACGGGTTTAACTCTGGAAGTTGAGTGCACACATTGACAACCGTTCTGTTAGATAGCTGCGTTTTGGATTTAGAAGCAGATATTTCCCTGTGCTTACTGCCGTTTCTTCCATATGCCGGTAATGGGCTGAAAACGCCTGTTTTGGGACTCTGCAGAGAAAGTGTTTGCAGACTGCTGAATCCACACACGGGTTTAACTCTGGAAGTTGAGTGCACACATTGACAACCGTTCTGTTAGATAGCTGCGTTTTGGATTTAGAAGCAGATATTTCCCTGTGCTTACTGCCGTTTCTTCCATATGCCGGTAATGGGCTGAAAACGCCTGTTTTGGGACTCTGCAGAGAAGATGTTTGCAGACTGCTGAATCCACACACGGGTTTAACTCTGGAAGTTGAGTGCACACATTGACAACCGTTCTGTTAGATAGCTGCGTTTTGGATTTAGAAGCAGATATTTCCCGGTGCTTGCTGCTGTTTCTTCCATATGCCGGTAATGGGCTGAAAACGCCTGTTTTGGGACTCTGCAGAGAAAGTGTTTGCAGACTGCTGAATCCACACACGGGTTTAACTCTGGAAGTTGAGTGCACACATTGACAACCGTTCTGTTAGATAGCTGCGTTTTGGATTTAGAAGCAGATATTTCCCTGTGCTTACTGCTGTTTCTTCCATATGCCGGTAAAGGGCTGAAAACGCCTGTTTTGGGACTCTGCAGAGAAAGTGTTTGCAGACTGCTGAATCCACACACGGGTTTAACTCTGGAAGTTGAGTGCACACATTGACAACCGTTCTGTTAGATAGCTGCGTTTTGGAATTTGAAGCAGATATTTCCCTGGGCTTACTGCTGTTTCTTCCATATGCCAGTAATGGTCTGAAAACGCCTGTTTTGGGACTCTGCAGAGAAAGTGTTTGCAGACTCCTGAATCCACACAAGGGTTTCACTCTGGAAGTTGAGTGCACACATTGACAACTGTTCTGTTAGATAGCTGCGTTTTGGATTTAGAAGCAGATATTTCCCTGTGCTTACTGCTGTTTCTTCCATATGCCGGTAATGGGCTGAAAACGCCTGTTTTGGGACTCTGCAGAGAAAGTGTTTGCAGACTGCTGAATCCACACACGGGTTTAACTCTGGAAGTTGAGTGCACACATTGACAACCGTTCTGTTAGATAGCTGCGTTTTGGATTTAGAAGCAGATATTTCCCTGTGCTTACTGCCGTTTCTTCCATATGCCGGTAATGGGCTGAAAACGCCTGTTTTGGGACTCTGCAGAGAAAGTGTTTGCAGACTGCTGAATCCACACACGGGTTTAACTCTGGAAGTTGAGTGCACACATTGACAACCGTTCTGTTAGATAGCTGCGTTTTGGATTTAGAAGCAGATATTTCCCTGTGCTTTCTGCCGTTTCTTCCATATGCCGGTAATGGGCTGAAAACGCCTGTTTTGGGACTCTGCAGAGAAAGTGTTTGCAGACTGCTGAATCCACACACGGGTTTAACTCTGGAAGTTGAGTGCACACATTGACAACCGTTCTGTTAGATAGCTGCGTTTTGGATTTAGAAGCAGATATATCCCTGTGCTTACTGCTGTTTCTTCCATATGCCGGTAAAGGGCTGAAAACGCCTGTTTTGGGACTCTGCAGAGAAAGGGTTTGCAGACTGCTGAATCCACACACGGGTTTAACTCTGGAAGTTGAGTGCACACATTGACAACCGTTCTGTTAGATAGCTGCGTTTTGGATTTAGAAGCAGATATTTCCCTGTGCTTACTGCCGTTTCTTCCATATGCCGGTAATGGGCTGAAAACGCCTGTTTTGGGACTCTGCAGAGAAAGTGTTTGCAGACTGCTGAATCCACACACGGGTTTAACTCTGGAAGTTGAGTGCACACATTGACAACCGTTCTGTTAGATAGCTGCGTTTTGGATTTAGAAGCAGATATTTCCCTGTGCTTACTGCCGTTTCTTCCATATGCCGGTAATGGGCTGAAAACGCCTGTTTTGGGACTCTGCAGAGAAGATGTTTGCAGACTGCTGAATCCACACACGGGTTTAACTCTGGAAGTTGAGTGCACACATTGACAACCGTTCTGTTAGATAGCTGCGTTTTGGATTTAGAAGCAGATATTTCCCGGTGCTTGCTGCTGTTTCTTCCATATGCCGGTAATGGGCTGAAAACGCCTGTTTTGGGACTCTGCAGAGAAAGTGTTTGCAGACTGCTGAATCCACACACGGGTTTAACTCTGGAAGTTGAGTGCACACATTGACAACCGTTCTGTTAGATAGCTGCGTTTTGGATTTAGAAGCAGATATTTCCCTGTGCTTACTGCTGTTTCTTCCATATGCCGGTAATGGGCTGAAAACGCCTGTTTTGGGACTCTGCAGAGAAAGTGTTTGCAGACTGCTGAATCCACACACGGGTTTAACTCTGGAAGTTGAGTGCACACATTGACAACCGTTCTGTTAGATAGCTGCGTTTTGGATTTAGAAGCAGATATTTCCCTGTGCTTACTGCTGTTTCTTCCATATGCCGGTAATGGGCTGAAAACGCCTGTTTTGGGACTCTGCAGAGAAAGGGTTTGCAGACTGCTGAATCCACACACGGGTTTAACTCTGGAAGTTGAGTGCACACATTGACAACCGTTCTGTTAGATAGCTGCGTTTTGTATTTAGAAGCAGATATTTCCCTGGGGTTACTGCTGTTTCTTCCATATGCCGGTAAAGGGCTGAAAACGCCTGTTTTGGGACTCTGCAGAGAAAGTGTTTGCAGACTGCTGAATCCACACACGGGTTTAACTCTGGAAGTTGAGTGCACACATTGACAACCGTTCTGTTAGATAGCTGCTTTTTGGATTTAGAAGCAGATATTTCCCTGTGCTTACTGCTGTTTCTTCCATATGCCGGTAAAGGGCTGAAAACGCCTGTTTTGGGACTCTGCAGAGAAAGTGTTTGCAGACTGCTGAATCCACACACGGGTTTAACTCTGGAAGTTGAGTGCACACATTGACAACCGTTCTGTTAGATAGCTGCGTTTTGGAATTTGAAGCAGATATTTCCCTGGGCTTACTGCTGTTTCTTCCATATGCCAGTAATGGTCTGAAAACGCCTGTTTTGGGACTCTGCAGAGAAAGTGTTTGCAGACTCCTGAATCCACACAAGGGTTTCACTCTGGAAGTTGAGTGCACACATTGACAACTGTTCTGTTAGATAGCTGCGTTTTGGATTTAGAAGCAGATATTTCCCTGTGCTTACTGCTGTTTCTTCCATATGCCGGTAATGGGCTGAAAACGCCTGTTTTGGGACTCTGCAGAGAAAGTGTTTGCAGACTGCTGAATCCACACACGGGTTTAACTCTGGAAGTTGAGTGCACACATTGACAACCGTTCTGTTAGATAGCTGCGTTTTGGATTTAGAAGCAGATATTTCCCTGTGCTTACTGCTGTTTCTTCCATATGCCGGTAATGGGCTGAAAACGCCTGTTTGGGGACTCTGCAGAGAAAGTGTTTGCAGACTGCTGAATCCACACACCGGTTTAACTCTGGAAGTTGAGTGCACACATTGACAACCGTTCTATTAGATAGCTGCGTTTTGGATTTAGAAGCAGATATTTCCCTGTGCTTACTGCTGTTTCTTCCATATGCCGGTAATGGGCTGAAAACGCCTGTTTTGGGACTCTGCAGAGAAAGTGTTTGCAGACTGCTGAATCCACACACGGGTTTATCTCTGGAAGTTGAGTGCACACATTGACAACCGTTCTGTTAGATAGCTGCGTTTTGGATTTAGAAGCAGATATTTCCCTGTGCTTACTGCTGTTTCTTCCATATGCCGGTAATGGGCTGAAAACGCCTGTTTTGCGACTCTGCAGAGAAAGTGTTTGCAGACTGCTGAATCCACACACGGGTTTAACTCTGGAAGTTGAGTGCACACATTGACAACCGTTCTGTTAGATAGCTGCGTTTTGGATTTAGAAGCAGATATTTCCCTGTGCTTACTGCCGTTTCTTCCATATGCCGGTAATGGGCTGAAAACGCCTGTTTTGGGACTCTGCAGAGAAGATGTTTGCAGACTGCTGAATCCACACACGGGTTTAACTCTGGAAGTTGAGTGCACACATAGACAACCGTTCTGTTAGATAGCTGTGTTTTGGATTTAGAAGCAGATATTTCCCTGTGCTTACTGCCGTTTCTTCCAATATGCCGGTAATGGGCTGAAAACGCCTGTTTTGGGACTCTGCAGAGAAAGTGTTTGCAGACTGCTGAATCCACACAGGGGTTTAACTCTGGAAGTTGAGTGCACACATTGACAACCGTTCTGTTAGATAGCTGCGTTTTGGATTTAGAAGCAGATATTTCCCTGGGGTTACTGCTGTTTCTTCCACATGCCGGTAAAGGGCTGAAAACGCCTGTTTTGGGACTCTGCAGAGAAAGTGTTGCAGACTGCTGAATCCACACACGGGTTTAACTCTGGAAGTTGAGTGCACACATTGACAACCGTTCTGTTAGATAGCTGCGTTTTGGATTTAGAAGCAGATATTTCCCTGTGCTTACTGCCGTTTCTTCCATATGCCGGTAATGGGCTGAAAACGCCTGTTTTGGACTCTGCAGAGAAGATGTTTGCAGACTGCTGAATCCACACACGGGTTTAACTCTGGAAGTTGAGTGCACACATTGACAACCGTTCTGTTAGATAGCTGCGTTTTGGATTTAGAAGCAGATATTTCCCTGTGCTTACTGCTGTTTCTTCCATATGCCGGTAATGGGCTGAAAACGCCTGTTTTGCGACTCTGCAGAGAAAGTGTTTGCAGACTGCTGAATCCACACACGGGTTTAACTCTGGAAGTTGAGTGCACACATTGACAACCGTTCTGTTAGATAGCTGCGTTTTGGATTTAGAAGCAGATATTTCCCTGTGCTTACTGCCGTTTCTTCCATATGCCGGTAATGGGCTGAAAACGCCTGTTTTGGGACTCTGCAGAGAAAGTGTTTGCAGACTGCTGAATCCACACACGGGTTTAACTCTGGAAGTTGAGTGCACACATTGACAACCGTTCTGTTAGATAGCTGCTTTTTGGATTTAGAAGCAGATATTTCCCTGTGCTTACTGCTGTTTCTTCCATATGCCGGTAATGGGCTGAAAACGCCTGTTTTGGGTCTCTGCAGAGAAAGTGTTTGCAGACTGCTGAATCCACACACGGGTTTCACTCTGGAAGTTGAGTGCACACATTGACAACCGTTCTGTTAGATAGCTGCGTTTTGGATTTAGAAGCAGATATTTCCCTGTGCTTACTGCCGTTTCTTCCATATGCCGGTAATGGGCTGAAAACGCCTGTTTTGGGACTCTGCAGAGAAGATGTTTGCAGACTGCTGAATCCACACACGGGTTTAACTCTGGAAGTTGAGTGCACACATTGACAACCGTTCTGTTAGATAGCTGCTTTTTGGATTTAGAAGCAGATATTTCCCTGTGCTTACTGCTGTTTCTTCCATATGCCGGTAATGGGCTGAAAACGCCTGTTTTGGGACTCTGCAGAGAAAGTGTTTGCAGACTGCTGAATCCACACACGGGTTTAACTCTGGAAGTTGAGTGCACACATTGACAACCGTTCTGTTAGATAGCTGCGTTTTGGATTTAGAAGCAGATATTTCCCTGTGCTTACTGCCGTTTCTTCCATATGCCAGTAATGGTCTGAAAACGCCTGTTTTGGGACTCTGCAGAGAAAGTGTTTGCAGACTCCTGAATCCACACAAGGGTTTAACTCTGGAAGTTGAGTGCACACATTGACAACCGTTCTGTTAGATAGCTGCGTTTTGGATTTAGAAGCAGATATTTCCCTGTGCTTACTGCCGTTTCTTCCATATGCCGGTAATGGGCTGAAAACGCCTGTTTTGGGACTCTGCAGAGAAAGTGTTTGCAGACTGCTGAATCCACACACGGGTTTAACTCTGGAAGTTGAGTGCACACATTGACAACCGTTCTGTTAGATAGCTGCGTTTTGGATTTAGAAGCAGATATTTCCCTGTGCTTACTGCCGTTTCTTCCATATGCCGGTAATGGGCTGAAAACGCCTGTTTTGGGACTCTGCAGAGAAAGTGTTTGCAGACTGCTGAATCCACACACGGGTTTAACTCTGGAAGTTGAGTGCACACATTGACAACCGTTCTGTTAGATAGCTGCGTTTTGGATTTAGAAGCAGATATTTCCCTGTGCTTTCTGCCGTTTCTTCCATATGCCGGTAATGGGCTGAAAACGCCTGTTTTGGGACTCTGCAGAGAAAGGGTTTGCAGACTGCTGAATCCACACACGGGTTTAACTCTGGAAGTTGAGTGCACACATTGACAACCGTTCTGTTAGATAGCTGCGTTTTGGATTTAGAAGCAGATATATCCCTGTGCTTACTGCTGTTTCTTCCATATGCCGGTAAAGGGCTGAAAACGCCTGTTTTGGGACTCTGCAGAGAAAGGGTTTGCAGACTGCTGAATCCACACACGGGTTTAACTCTGGAAGCTGAGTGCACACATTGACAACCGTTCTGTTAGATAGCTGCGTTTGGGATTTAGAAGCAGATATTTCCCTGTGCTTACTGCCGTTTCTTCCATATGCCGGTAATGGTCTGAAAATGCCTGTTTTGGGACTCTGCAGAGAAAGTGTTTGCAGACTCCTGAATCCACACAAGGGTTTAACTCTGGAAGTTGAGTGCACACATTGACAACCGTTCTGTTAGATAGCTGCGTTTTGGATTTAGAAGCAGATATTTCCCTGTGCTTACTGCCGTTTCTTCCATATGCCGGTAATGGGCTGAAAACGCCTGTTTTGGGACTCTGCAGAGAAAGTGTTTGCAGACTGCTGAATCCACACACGGGTTTAACTCTGGAAGTTGAGTGCACACATTGACAACCGTTCTGTTAGATAGCTGCGTTTTGGATTTAGAAGCAGATATTTCCCTGTGCTTACTGCCGTTTCTTCCATATGCCGGTAATGGGCTGAAAACGCCTGTATTGGGACTCTGCAGAGAAAGTGTTTGCAGACTGCTGAATCCACACACGGGTTTAACTCTGGAAGTTGAGTGCACACATTGACAACCGTTCTGTTAGATAGCTGCGTTTTGGATTTAGAAGCAGATATTTCCCTGTGCTTTCTGCCGTTTCTTCCATATGCCGGTAATGGGCTGAAAACGCCTGTTTTGGGACTCTGCAGAGAAAGTGTTTGCAGACTGCTGAATCCACACACGGGTTTTACTCTGGAAGTTGAGTGCACACATTGACAACCGTTCTGTTAGATAGCTGCGTTTTGGATTTAGAAGCAGATATATCCCTGTGCTTACTGCTGTTTCTTCCATATGCCGGTAAAGGGCTGAAAACGCCTGTTTTGGGACTCTGCAGAGAAAGGGTTTGCAGACTGCTGAATCCACACACGGGTTTAACTCTGGAAGTTGAGTGCACACATTGACAACCGTTCTGTTAGATAGCTGCTTTTTGGATTTAGAAGCAGATATTTCCCTGTGCTTACTGCCGTTTCTTCCATATGCCGGTAATGGGCTGAAAACGCCTGTTTTGGGACTCTGCAGAGAAAGTGTTTGCAGACTGCTGAATCCACACACGGGTTTAACTCTGGAAGTTGAGTGCACACATTGACAACCGTTCTGTTAGATAGCTGCGTTTTGGATTTAGAAGCAGATATTTCCCTGTGCTTACTGCCGTTTCTTCCATATGCCGGTAATGGGCTGAAAACGCCTGTTTTGGGACTCTGCAGAGAAGATGTTTGCAGACTGCTGAATCCACACACGGGTTTAACTCTGGAAGTTGAGTGCACACATTGACAACCGTTCTGTTAGATAGCTGCGTTTTGGATTTAGAAGCAGATATTTCCCGGTGCTTGCTGCTGTTTCTTCCATATGCCGGTAATGGGCTGAAAACGCCTGTTTTGGGACTCTGCAGAGAAAGTGTTTGCAGACTGCTGAATCCACACACGGGTTTAACTCTGGAAGTTGAGTGCACACATTGACAACCGTTCTGTTAGATAGCTGCGTTTTGGATTTAGAAGCAGATATTTCCCTGTGCTTACTGCTGTTTCTTCCATATGCCGGTAATGGGCTGAAAACGCCTGTTTTGGGACTCTGCAGAGAAAGTGTTTGCAGACTGCTGAATCCACACACGGGTTTAACTCTGGAAGTTGAGTGCACACATTGACAACCGTTCTGTTAGATAGCTGCGTTTTGGATTTAGAAGCAGATATTTCCCTGTGCTTACTGCTGTTTCTTCCATATGCCGGTAATGGGCTGAAAACGCCTGTTTTGGGACTCTGCAGAGAAAGTGTTTGCAGACTGCTGAATCCACACACGGGTTTAACTCTGGAAGTTGAGTGCACACATTGACAACCGTTCTGTTAGATAGCTGCGTTTTGGATTTAGAAGCAGATATTTCCCTGTGCTTACTGCTGTTTCTTCCATATGCCGGTTATGGGCTGAAAACGCCTGTTTTGGGACTCTGCAGAGAAAGGGTTTGCAGACTGCTGAATCCACACACGGGTTTAACTCTGGAAGTTGAGTGCACACATTGACAACCGTTCTGTTAGATAGCTGCGTTTTGTATTTAGAAGCAGATATTTCCCTGGGGTTACTGCTGTTTCTTCCATATGCCGGTAAAGGGCTGAAAACGCCTGTTTTGGGACTCTGCAGAGAAAGTGTTTGCAGACTGCTGAATCCACACACGGGTTTAACTCTGGAAGTTGAGTGCACACATTGACAACCGTTCTGTTAGATAGCTGCTTTTTGGATTTAGAAGCAGATATTTCCCTGTGCTTACTGCTGTTTCTTCCATATGCCGGTAAAGGGCTGAAAACGCCTGTTTTGGGACTCTGCAGAGAAAGTGTTTGCAGACTGCTGAATCCACACACGGGTTTAACTCTGGAAGTTGAGTGCACACATTGACAACCGTTCTGTTAGATAGCTGCGTTTTGGATTTAGAAGCAGATATTTCCCTGTGCTTACTGCTGTTTCTTCCATATGCCGGTAATGGGCTGAAAACGCCTGTTTTGGGTCTCTGCAGAGAAAGTGTTTGCAGACTGCTGAATCCACACACGGGTTTCACTCTGGAAGTTGAGTGCACACATTGACAACCGTTCTGTTAGATAGCTGCGTTTTGGATTTAGAAGCAGATATTTCCCTGGGCTTACTGCTGTTTCTTCCATATGCCAGTAATGGTCTGAAAACGCCTGTTTTGGGACTCTGCAGAGAAAGTGTTTGCAGACTCCTGAATCCACACAAGGGTTTAACTCTGGAAGTTGAGTGCACACATTGACAACCGTTCTGTTAGATAGCTGCGTTTTGGATTTAGAAGCAGATATTTCCCTGTGCTTACTGCCGTTTCATCCATATGCCGGTAATGGGCTGAAAACGCCTGTTTTGGGACTCTGCAGAGAAAGTGTTTGCGGACTGCTGAATCCACACACGGGTTTAACTCTGGAAGTTGAGTGCACACATTGACAACCGTTCTGTTAGATAGCTGCGTTTTGGATTTAGAAGCAGATATTTCCCTGTGCTTACTGCCGTTTCTTCCATATGCCGGTAATGGGCTGAAAACGCCTGTTTTGGGACTCTGCAGAGAAAGTGTTTGCAGACTGCTGAATCCACACACGGGTTTAACTCTGGAAGTTGAGTGCACACATTGACAACCGTTCTGTTAGATAGCTGCGTTTTGGATTTAGAAGCAGATATTTCCCTGTGCTTACTGCCGTTTCTTCCATATGCCAGTAATGGTCTGAAAATGCCTGTTTTGGGACTCTGCAGAGAAAGTGTTTGCAGACTCCTGAATCCACACAAGGGTTTAACTCTGGAAGTTGAGTGCACACATTGACAACCGTTCTGTTAGATAGCTGCGTTTTGGATTTAGAAGCAGATATTTCCCTGTGCTTACTGCCGTTTCTTCCATATGCCGGTAATGGGCTGAAAACGCCTGTTTTGGGACTCTGCAGAGAAAGTGTTTGCAGACTGCTGAATCCACACACGGGTTTAACTCTGGAAGTTGAGTGCACACATTGACAACCGTTCTGTTAGATAGCTGCGTTTTGGATTTAGAAGCAGATATTTCCCTGTGCTTACTGCCGTTTCTTCCATATGCCAGTAATGGGCTGAAAACGCCTGTTTTGGGACTCTGCAGAGAAAGTGTTTGCAGACTGCTGAATCCACACACGGGTTTAACTCTGGAAGTTGAGTGCACACATTGACAACCGTTCTGTTAGATAGCTGCGTTTTGGATTTAGAAGCAGATATTTCCCTGTGCTTTCTGCCGTTTCTTCCATATGCCGGTAATGGGCTGAAAACGCCTGTTTTGGGACTCTGCAGAGAAAGTGTTTGCAGACTGCTGAATCCACACACGGGTTTAACTCTGGAAGTTGAGTGCACACATTGACAACCGTTCTGTTAGATAGCTGCGTTTTGGATTTAGAAGCAGATATATCCCTGTGCTTACTGCTGTTTCTTCCATATGCCGGTAAAGGGCTGAAAACGCCTGTTTTGGGACTGTGCAGAGAAAGGGTTTGCAGACTGCTGAATCCACACACGGGTTTAACTCTGGAAGTTGAGTGCACACATTGACAACCGTTCTGTTAGATAGCTGCGTTTTGGATTTAGAAGCAGATATTTCCCTGTGCTTACTGCCGTTTCTTCCATATGCCGGTAATGGTCTGAAAACGCCTGTTTTGGGACTCTGCAGAGAAAGTGTTTGCAGACTCCTGAATCCACACAAGGGTTTAACTCTGGAAGTTGAGTGCACACATTGACAACCGTTCTGTTAGATAGCTGCGTTTTGGATTTAGAAGCAGATATTTCCCTGTGCTTACTGCCGTTTCTTCCATATGCCGGTAATGGGCTGAAAACGCCTGTTTTGGGACTCTGCAGAGAAAGTGTTTGCAGACTGCTGAATCCACACACGGGTTTAACTCTGGAAGTTGAGTGCACACATTGACAACCGTTCTGTTAGATAGCTGCGTTTTGGATTTAGAAGCAGATATTTCCCTGTGCTTACTGCCGTTTCTTCCATATGCCGGTAATGGGCTGAAAACACCTGTTTTGGGACTCTGCAGAGAAGATGTTTGCAGACTGCTGAATCCACACACGGGTTTAACTCTGGAAGTTGAGTGCACACATTGACAACCGTTCTGTTAGATAGCTGCGTTTTGGATTTAGAAGCAGATATTTCCCTGTGCTTACTGCTGTTTCTTCCATATGCCGGTAATGGGCTGAAAACGCCTGTTTTGGGACTCTGCAGAGAAAGTGTTTGCAGACTGCTGAATCCACACACGGGTTTAACTCTGGAAGTTGAGTGCACACATTGACAACCGTTCTGTTAGATAGCTGCGTTTTGGATTTAGAAGCAGATATTTCCCTGTGCTTACTGCTGTTTCTTCCATATGCCGGTAATGGGCTGAAAACGCCTGTTTTGGGACTCTGCAGAGAAAGTGTTTGCAGACTGCTGAATCCACACACGGGTTTAACTCTGGAAGTTGAGTGCACACATTGACAACCGTTCTGTTAGATAGCTGCGTTTTGGATTTAGAAGCAGATATTTCCCTGTGCTTACTGCTGTTTCTTCCATATGCCGGTTATGGGCTGAAAACGCCTGTTTTGGGACTCTGCAGAGAAAGGGTTTGCAGACTGCTGAATCCACACACGGGTTTAACTCTGGAAGTTGAGTGCACACATTGACAACCGTTCTGTTAGATAGCTGCGTTTTGTATTTAGAAGCAGATATTTCCCTGGGGTTACTGCTGTTTCTTCCATATGCCGGTAAAGGGCTGAAAACGCCTGTTTTGGGACTCTGCAGAGAAAGTGTTTGCAGACTGCTGAATCCACACACGGGTTTAACTCTGGAAGTTGAGTGCACACATTGACAACCGTTCTGTTAGATAGCTGCTTTTTGGATTTAGAAGCAGATATTTCCCTGTGCTTACTGCTGTTTCTTCCATATGCGGGTAAAGGGCTGAAAACGCCTGTTTTGGGACTCTGCAGAGAAAGTGTTTGCAGACTGCTGAATCCACACACGGGTTTAACTCTGGAAGTTGAGTGCACACATTGACAACCGTTCTGTTAGATAGCTGCGTTTTGGAATTTGAAGCAGATATTTCCCTGGGCTTACTGCTGTTTCTTCCATATGCCAGTAATGGTCTGAAAACGCCTGTTTTGGGACTCTGCAGAGAAAGTGTTTGCAGACTCCTGAATCCACACAAGGGTTTCACTCTGGAAGTTGAGTGCACACATTGACAACTGTTCTGTTAGATAGCTGCGTTTTGGATTTAGAAGCAGATATTTCCCTGTGCTTACTGCTGTTTCTTCCATATGCCGGTAATGGGCTGAAAACGCCTGTTTTGGGACTCTGCAGAGAAAGTGTTTGCAGACTGCTGAATCCACACACGGGTTTAACTCTGGAAGTTGAGTGCACACATTGACAACCGTTCTGTTAGATAGCTGCGTTTTGGATTTAGAAGCAGATATTTCCCTGTGCTTACTGCTGTTTCTTCCATATGCCGGTAATGGGCTGAAAACGCCTGTTTGGGGACTCTGCAGAGAAAGTGTTTGCAGACTGCTGAATCCACACACCGGTTTAACTCTGGAAGTTGAGTGCACACATTGACAACCGTTCTATTAGATAGCTGCGTTTTGGATTTAGAAGCAGATATTTCCCTGTGCTTACTGCTGTTTCTTCCATATGCCGGTAATGGGCTGAAAACGCCTGTTTTGGGACTCTGCAGAGAAAGTGTTTGCAGACTGCTGAATCCACACACGGGTTTATCTCTGGAAGTTGAGTGCACACATTGACAACCGTTCTGTTAGATAGCTGCGTTTTGGATTTAGAAGCAGATATTTCCCTGTGCTTACTGCTGTTTCTTCCATATGCCGGTAATGGGCTGAAAACGCCTGTTTTGCGACCCTGCAGAGAAAGTGTTTGCAGACTGCTGAATCCACACACGGGTTTAACTCTGGAAGTTGAGTGCACACATTGACAACCGTTCTGTTAGATAGCTGCGTTTTGGATTTAGAAGCAGATATTTCCCTGTGCTTACTGCCGTTTCTTCCATATGCCGGTAATGGGCTGAAAACGCCTGTTTTGGGACTCTGCAGAGAAGATGTTTGCAGACTGCTGAATCCACACACGGGTTTAACTCTGGAATTTGAGTGCACACATTGACAACCGTTCTGTTAGATAGCTGTGTTTTGGATTTAGAAGCAGATATTTCCCTGTGCTTACTGCCGTTTCTTCCATATGCCGGTAATGGGCTGAAAACGCCTGTTTTGGGACTCTGCAGAGAAAGTGTTTGCAGACTGCTGAATCCACACAGGGGTTTAACTCTGGAAGTTGAGTGCACACATTGACAACCGTTCTGTTAGATAGCTGCGTTTTGGATTTAGAAGCAGATATTTCCCTGGGGTTACTGCTGTTTCTTCCACATGCCGGTAAAGGGCTGAAAACGCCTGTTTTGGGACTCTGCAGAGAAAGTGTTGCAGACTGCTGAATCCACACACGGGTTTAACTCTGGAAGTTGAGTGCACACATTGACAACCGTTCTGTTAGATAGCTGCTTTTTGGATTTAGAAGCAGATATTTCCCTGTGCTTACTGCTGTTTCTTCCATATGCCGGTAATGGGCTGAAAACGCCTGTTTTGGGACTCTGCAGAGAAATTGTTTGCAGACTGCTGAATCCACACACGGGTTTAACTCTGGAAGTTGAGTGCACACATTGACAACCGTTCTGTTAGATAGCTGCGTTTTGGATTTAGAAGCAGATATTTCCCTGTGCTTACTGCTGTTTCTTCCATATGCCGGTAATGGGCTGAAAACGCCTGTTTTGGGACTCTGCAAAGAAAGTGTTTGCAGACTGCTGAATCCACACACGGGTTTAACTCTGGAAGTTGAGTGCACACATTGACAACCGTTCTGTTAGATAGCTGCGTTTTGGATTTAGAAGCAGATATTTCCCTGTGCTTACTGCCGTTTCTTCCATATGCCGGTAATGGGCTGAAAACGCCTGTTTTGGGACTCTGCAGAGAAGATGTTTGCAGACTGCTGAATCCACACACGGGTTTAACTCTGGAAGTTGAGTGCACACATTGACAACCGTTCTGTTAGATAGCTGCTTTTTGGATTTAGAAGCAGATATTTCCCTGTGCTTACTGCTGTTTCTTCCATATGCCGGTAATGGGCTGAAAACGCCTGTTTTGGGACTCTGCAGAGAAAGTGTTTGCAGACTGCTGAATCCGCACACGGGTTTAACTCTGGAAGTTGAGTGCACACATTGACAACCGTTCTGTTAGATAGCTGCGTTTTGGATTTAGAAGCAGATATTTCCCTGTGCTTACTGCCGTTTCTTCCATATGCCAGTAATGGTCTGAAAACGCCTGTTTTGGGACTCTGCAGAGAAAGTGTTTGCAGACTCCTGAATCCACACAAGGGTTTATCTCTGGAAGTTGAGTGCACACATTGACAACCGTTCTGTTAGATAGCTGCGTTTTGGATTTAGAAGCAGGTATTTCCCGGTGCTTACTGCTGTTTCTTCCATATGCCGGTAATGGGCTGAAAACGCCTGTTTTGGGACTCTGCAGAGAAAGTGTTTGCAGACTGCTGAATCCACACACGGGTTTAACTCTGGAAGTTGAGTGCACACATTGACAACCGTTCTGTTAGATAGCTGCGTTTTGGATTTAGAAGCAGATATTTCCCTGTGCTTACTGCTGTTTCTTCCATATGCCGGTAATGGGCTGAAAACGCCTGTTTTGGGACTCTGCAGAGAAAGTGTTTGCAGACTGCTGAATCCACACACGGGTTTAACTCTGGAAGTTGAGTGCACACATTGACAACCGTTCTGTTAGATAGCTGCGTTTTGGATTTAGAAGCAGATATTTCCCTGTGGTTACTGCTGTTTCTTCCATATGCCGGTAATGGGCTGAAAACGCCTGTTTTGGGACTCTGCAGAGAAAGGGTTTGCAGACTGCTGAATCCACACACGGGTTTAACTCTGGAAGTTGAGTGCACACATTGACAACCGTTCTGTTAGATAGCTGCGTTTTGGATTTAGAAGCAGATATTTCCCTGGGGTTACTGCTGTTTCTTCCATATGCCGGTAATGGGCTGAAAACGCCTGTTTTGGGACTCTGCAGAGAAAGTGTTTGCAGACTGCTGAATCCACACACGGGTTTAACTCTGGAAGTTGAGTGCACACATTGACAACCGTTCTGTTAGATAGCTGCGTTTTGGATTTAGAAGCAGATATTTCCCTGTGCTTACTGCCGTTTCTTCCATATGCCGGTAATGGGCTGAAAACGCCTGTTTTGGGACTCTGCAGAGAAAGGGTTTGCAGACTGCTGAATCCACACACTGGTTTAACTCTGGAAGTTGAGTGCACACATTGACAACCGTTCTGTTAGATAGCTGCGTTTTGGATTTAGAAGCAGATATTTCCCTGTGCTTACTGCCGTTTCTTCCATATGCCGGTAATGGGCTGAAAACGCCTGTTTTGGGACTCTGCAGAGAAAGTGTTTGCAGACTGCTGAATCCACACACGGGTTTAACTCTGGAAGTTGAGTGCACACATTGACAACCGTTCTGTTAGATAGCTGCGTTTTGGATTTAGAAGCAGATATTTCCCTGTGCTTACTGCTGTTTCTTCCATATGCCGGTAATGGGCTGAAAACGCCTGTTTTGGGACTCTGCAGAGAAATTGTTTGCAGACTGATGAATCCACACACGGGTTTAACTCTGGAAGTTGAGTGCACACATTGACAACCGTTCTGTTAGATAGCTGCGTTTTGGATTTAGAAGCAGATATTTCCCTGTGCTTACTGCCGTTTCTTCCATATGCCGGTAATGGGCTGAAAACGCCTGTTTTGGGACTCTGCAGAGAAAGTGTTTGCAGACTGCTGAATCCACACACGGGTTTAACTCTGGAAGTTGAGTGCACACATTGACAACCGTTCTGTTAGATAGCTGCGTTTTGGATTTAGAAGCAGATATTTCCCTGTGCTTACTGCCGTTTCTTCCATATGCCGGTAATGGGCTGAAAACGCCTGTTTTGGGACTCTGCAGAGAAGATGTTTGCAGACTGCTGAATCCACACACGGGTTTAACTCTGGAAGTTGAGTGCACACATTGACAACCGTTCTGTTAGATAGCTGCGTTTTGGATTTAGAAGCAGATATTTCCCTGTGCTTACTGCTGTTTCTTCCATATGCCGGTAATGGGCTGAAAACGCCTGTTTTGGGACTCTGCAGAGAAAGTGTTTGCAGACTGCTGAATCCACACACGGGTTTAACTCTGGAAGTTGAGTGCACACATTGACAACCGTTCTGTTAGATAGCTGCGTTTTGGATTTAGAAGCAGATATTTCCCTGTGCTTACTGCCGTTTCTTCCATATGCCGGTAATGGGCTGAAAACGCCTGTTTTGGGACTCTGCAGAGAAAGGGTTTGCAGACTGCTGAATCCACACACGGGTTTAACTCTGGAAGTTGAGTGCACACATTGACAACCGTTCTGTTAGATAGCTGCGTTTTGGATTTAGAAGCAGATATTTCCCTGTGCTTACTGCCGTTTCTTCCATATGCCGGTAATGGGCTGAAAACGCCTGTTTTGGGACTCTGCAGAGAAGATGTTTGCAGACTGCTGAATCCACACACGGGTTTAACTCTGGAAGTTGAGTGCACACATTGACAACCGTTCTGTTAGATAGCTGCGTTTTGGATTTAGAAGCAGATATTTCCCGGTGCTTGCTGCTGTTTCTTCCATATGCCGGTAATGGGCTGAAAACGCCTGTTTTGGGACTCTGCAGAGAAAGTGTTTGCAGACTGCTGAATCCACACACGGGTTTAACTCTGGAAGTTGAGTGCACACATTGACAACCGTTCTGTTAGATAGCTGCTTTTTGGATTTAGAAGCAGATATTTCCCTGTGCTTACTGCTGTTTCTTCCATATGCCGGTAATGGGCTGAAAACGCCTGTTTTGGGTCTCTGCAGAGAAAGTGTTTGCAGACTGCTGAATCCACACACGGGTTTAACTCTGGAAGTTGAGTGCACACATTGACAACCGTTCTGTTAGATAGCTGCGTTTTGGATTTAGAAGCAGATATTTCCCTGGGCTTACTGCTGTTTCTTCCATATGCCGGTAATGGTCTGAAAACGCCTGTTTTGGGACTCTGCAGAGAAAGTGTTTGCAGACTGCTGAATCCACACACGGGTTTAACTCTGGAAATTGAGTGCACACATTGACAACCGTTCTGTTAGATAGCTGCGTTTTGGATTTAGAAGCAGATATTTCCCTGGGGTTACTGCTGTTTCTTCCTTATGCCGGTAAAGGGCTGAAAACGCCTGTTTTGGGACTCTGCAGAGAAAGTGTTTGCAGACTGCTGAATCCACACACGGGTTTAACTCTGGAAGCTGAGTGTACACATTGAAAACCGTTCTGTTAGATAGCTGCTTTTTGGATTTAGAAGCAGATATTTCCCTGTGCTTACTGCTGTTTCTTCCATATGCCGGTAATGGGCTGAAAACGCCTGTTTGGGGACTCTGCAGAGAAAGTGTTTGCAGACTGCTGAATCCACACACGGGTTTAACTCTGGAAGTTAAGTGCACACATTGACAACCGTTCTGTTAGATAGCTGCGTTTTGGATTTAGAAGCAGATATTTCCCTGTGCTTACTGCTGTTTCTTCCATATGCCGGTAATGGGCTGAAAACGCCTGTTTTGGGACTCTGCAGAGAAAGTGTTTGCAGACTGCTGAATCCACACACGGGTTTAACTCTGGAAGTTGAGTGAACACATTGACAACCGTTCTGTTAGATAGCTGCTTTTTGGATTTAGAAGCAGATATTTCCCTGTGCTTACTGCCGTTTCTTCCATATGCCGGTAATGGGCTGAAAACGCCTGTTTTGGGACTCTGCAGAGAAAGTGTTTGCAGACTGCTGAATCCACACACGGGTTTAACTCTGGAAGTTGAGTGCACACATTGACAAGCGTTCTGTTAGATAGCTGCGTTTTGGATTTAGAAGCAGATATTTCCCTGTGCTTACTGCCGTTTCTTCCATATGCCGGTAATGGGCTGAAAACGCCTGTTTTGGGACTCTGCAGAGAAAGGGTTTGCAGACTGCTGAATCCACACACGGGTTTAACTCTGGAAGTTGAGTGCACACATTGACAACCGTTCTGTTAGATAGCTGCGTTTTGGATTTAGAAGCAGATATTTCCCTGGGGTTACTGCTGTTTCTTCCATATGCCGGTAAAGGGCTGAAAACGCCTGTTTTGGGACTCTGCAGAGAAAGTGTTTGCAGACTGCTGAATCCACACACGGGTTTAACTCTGGAAGTTGAGTGCACACATTGACAACCGTTCTGTTAGATAGCTGCTTTTTGGATTTAGAAGCAGATATTTCCCTGTGCTTACTGCTGTTTCTTCCATATGCCGGTAATGGGCTGAAAACGCCTGTTTTGGGACTCTGCAGAGAAAGTGTTTGCAGACTGCTGAATCCACACACGGGTTTAACTCTGGAAGTTGAGTGCACACATTGACAACCGTTCTGTTAGATAGCTGCGTTTTGGAATTTGAAGCAGATATTTCCCTGGGCTTACTGCTGTTTCTTCCATATGCCAGTAATGGTCTGAAAACGCCTGTTTTGGGACTCTGCAGAGAAAGTGTTTGCAGACTCCTGAATCCACACAAGGGTTTAACTCTGGAAGTTGAGTGCACACATTGACAACCGTTCTGTTAGATAGCTGCGTTTTGGATTTAGAAGCAGATATTTCCCTGTGCTTACTGCTGTTTCTTCCATATGCCGGTAATGGGCTGAAAACGCCTGTTTTGGGACTCTGCAGAGAAAGTGTTTGCAGACTGCTGAATCCACACACGGGTTTAACTCTGGAAGTTGAGTGCACACATTGACAACCGTTCTGTTAGATAGCTGCGTTTTGGATTTAGAAGCAGATATTTCCCTGTGCTTACTGCTGTTTCTTCCATATGCCGGTAATGGGCTGAAAACGCCTGTTTTGGGACTCTGCAGAGAAAGTGTTTGCAGACTGCTGAATCCACACACGGGTTTAACTCTGGAAGTTGAGTGCACACATTGACAACCGTTCTGTTAGATAGCTGCGTTTTGGATTTAGAAGCAGATATTTCCCTGTGCTTACTGCTGTTTCTTCCATATGCCGGTAATGGGCTGAAAACGCCTGTTTTGGGACTCTGCAGAGAAAGGGTTTGCAGACTGCTGAATCCACACACGGGTTTAACTCTGGAAGTTGAGTGCACACATTGACAACCGTTCTGTTAGATAGCTGCGTTTTGGATTTAGAAGCAGATATTTCCCTGGGGTTACTGCTGTTTCTTCCATATGCCGGTAAAGGGCTGAAAACGCCTGTTTTGGGACTCTGCAGAGAAAGTGTTTGCAGACTGCTGAATCCACACACGGGTTTAACTCTGGAAGTTGAGTGCACACATTGACAACCGTTCTGTTAGATAGCTGCGTTTTGGATTTAGAAGCAGATATTTCCCTGTGCTTACTGCTGTTTCTTCCATATGCCGGTAATGGGCTGAAAACGCCTGTTTTGGGACTCTGCAGAGAAAGTGTTTGCAGACTGCTGAATCCACACACGGGTTTAACTCTGGAAGTTGAGTGCACACATTGACAACCGTTCTGTTAGATAGCTGCGTTTTGGAATTTGAAGCAGATATTTCCCTGGGCTTACTGCTGTTTCTTCCATATGCCAGTAATGGTCTGAAAACGCCTGTTTTGGGACTCTGCAGAGAAAGTGTTTGCAGACTCCTGAATCCACACAAGGGTTTAACTCTGGAAGTTGAGTGCACACATTGACAACTGTTCTGTTAGATAGCTGCGTTTTGGATTTAGAAGCAGATATTTCCCTGTGCTTACTGCTGTTTCTTCCATATGCCGGTAATGGGCTGAAAACGCCTGTTTTGGGACTCTGCAGAGAAAGTGTTTGCAGACTGCTGAATCCACACACGGGTTTATCTCTGGAAGTTGAGTGCACACATTGACAACCGTTCTGTTAGATAGCTGCGTTTTGGATTTAGAAGCAGATATTTCCCTGTGCTTACTGCTGTTTCTTCCATATGCCGGTAATGGGCTGAAAACGCCTGTTTTGCGACTCTGCAGAGAAAGTGTTTGCAGACTGCTGAATCCACACACGGGTTTAACTCTGGAAGTTGAGTGCACACATTGACAACCGTTCTGTTAGATAGCTGCGTTTTGGATTTAGAAGCAGATATTTCCCTGTGCTTACTGCCGTTTCTTCCATATGCCGGTAATGGGCTGAAAACGCCTGTTTTGGGACTCTGCAGAGAAAGTGTTTGCAGACTGCCGAATCCACACACGGGTTTAACTCTGGAAGTTGAGTGCACACATTGACAACCGTTCTGTTAGATAGCTGCGTTTTGGATTTAGAAGCAGATATTTCCCTGTGCTTACTGCCGTTTCTTCCATATGCCGGTAATGGGCTGAAAACGCCTGTTTTGGGACTCTGCAGAGAAGATGTTTGCAGACTGCTGAATCCACACACGGGTTTAACTCTGGAAGTTGAGTGCACACATTGACAACCGTTCTGTTAGATAGCTGCTTTTTGGATTTAGAAGCAGATATTTCCCTGTACTTACTGCTGTTTCTTCCATATGCCGGTAATGGGCTGAAAACGCCTGTTTTGGGACTCTGCAGAGAAAGTGTTTGCAGACTGCTGAATCCACACACGGGTTTAACTCCGGAAGTTGAGTGCACACATTGACAACCGTTCTGTTAGATAGCTGCGTTTTGGATTTAGAAGCAGATATTTCCCTGTGCTTACTGCCGTTTCTTCCATATGCCAGTAATGGTCTGAAAACGCCTGTTTTGGGACTCTGCAGAGAAAGTGTTTGCAGACTCCTGAATCCACACAAGGGTTTAACTCTGGAAGTTGAGTGCACACATTGACAACCGTTCTGTTAGATAGCTGCGTTTTGGATTTAGAAGCAGATATTTCCCTGTGCTTACTGCCGTTTCTTCCATATGCCGGTAATGGGCTGAAAACGCCTGTTTTGGGACGCTGCAGAGAAAGTGTTTGCAGACTGCTGAATCCACACACGGGTTTAACTCTGGAAGTTGAGTGCACACATTGACAACCGTTCTGTTAGATAGCTGCGTTTTGGATTTAGAAGCAGATATTTCCCTGGGGTTACTGCTGTTTCTTCCTTATGCCGGTAAAGGGCTGAAAACGCCTGTTTTGGGACTCTGCAGAGAAAGTGTTTGCAGACTGCTGAATCCACACACGGGTTTAACTCTGGAAGCTGAGTGCACACATTGAAAACCGTTCTGTTAGATAGCTGCTTTTTGGATTTAGAAGCAGATATTTCCCTGTGCTTACTGCTGTTTCTTCCATATGCCGGTAATGGGCTGAAAACGCCTGTTTGGGGACTCTGCAGAGAAAGTGTTTGCAGACTGCTGAATCCACACACGGGTTTAACTCTGGAAGTTAAGTGCACACATTGACAACCGTTCTGTTAGATAGCTGCGTTTTGGATTTAGAAGCAGATATTTCCCTGTGCTTACTGCTGTTTCTTCCATATGCCGGTAATGGGCTGAAAACGCCTGTTTGGGGACTCTGCAGAGAAAGTGTTTGCAGACTGCTGAATCCACACACGGGTTTAACTCTGGAAGTTGAGTGAACACATTGACAACCGTTCTGTTAGATAGCTGCGTTTTGGATTTAGAAGCAGATATTTCCCTGTGCTTACTGCCGTTTCTTCCATATGCCGGTAATGGGCTGAAAACGCCTGTTTTGGGACTCTGCAGAGAAAGTGTTTGCAGACTGCTGAATCCACACACGGGTTTAACTCTGGAAGTTGAGTGCACACATTGACAACCGTTCTGTTAGATAGCTGCGTTTTGGATTTAGAAGCAGATATTTCCCTGTGCTTACTGCCGTTTCTTCCATATGCCGGTAATGGGCTGAAAACGCCTGTTTTGGGACTCTGCAGAGAAGATGTTTGCAGACTGCTGAATCCACACACAGGTTTAACTCTGGAAGTTGAGTGCACACATTGACAACCGTTCTGTTAGATAGCTGCGTTTTGGATTTAGAAGCAGATATTTCCCTGTGCTTACTGCCGTTTCTTCCATATGCCGGTAATGGGCTGAAAACGCCTGTTTTGGGTCTCTGCAGAGAAGATGTTTGCAGACTGCTGAATCCACACACGGGTTTAACTCTGGAAGTTGAGTGCACACATTGACAACCGTTCTGTTAGATAGCTGTGTTTTGGATTTAGAAGCAGATATTTCCCTGTGCTTACTGCCGTTTCTTCCATATGCCGGTAATGGGCTGAAAACGCCTGTTTTGGGACTCTGCAGAGAAAGTGTTTGCAGACTGCTGAATCCACACACGGGTTTAACTCTGGAAGTTGAGTGCACACATTGACAACCGTTCTGTTAGATAGCTGCGTTTTGGATTTAGAAGCAGATATTTCCCTGGGGTTACTGCTGTTTCTTCCACATGCCGGTAAAGGGCTGAAAACGCCTGTTTTGGGACTCTGCAGAGAAAGTGTTGCAGACTGCTGAATCCACACACGGGTTTAACTCTGGAAGTTGAGTGCACACATTGACAACCGTTCTGTTAGATAGCTGCTTTTTGGATTTAGAAGCAGATATTTCCCTGTGCTTACTGCTGTTTCTTCCATATGCCGGTAATGGGCTGAAAACGCCTGTTTTGGGACTCTGCAGAGAAATTGTTTGCAGACTGCTGAATCCACACACGGGTTTAACTCTGGAAGTTGAGTGCACACATTGACAACCGTTCTGTTAGATAGCTGCGTTTTGGATTTAGAAGCAGATATTTCCCTGTGCTTACTGCTGTTTCTTCCATATGCCGGTAATGGGCTGAAAACGCCTGTTTTGGGACTCTGCAAAGAAAGTGTTTGCAGACTGCTGAATCCACACACGGGTTTAACTCTGGAAGTTGAGTGCACACATTGACAACCGTTCTGTTAGATAGCTGCGTTTTGGATTTAGAAGCAGATATTTCCCTGTGCTTACTGCCGTTTCTTCCATATGCCGGTAATGGGCTGAAAACGCCTGTTTTGGGACTCTGCAGAGAAGATGTTTGGAGACTGCTGAATCCACACACGGGTTTAACTCTGGAAGTTGAGTGCACACATTGACAACCGTTCTGTTAGATAGCTGCGTTTTGGATTTAGAAGCAGATATTTCCCTGTGCTTACTGCCGTTTCTTCCATATGCCGGTAATGGGCTGAAAACGCCTGTTTTGGGACTCTGCAGAGAAGATGTTTGCAGACTGCTGAATCCACACACGGGTTTAACTCTGGAAGTTGAGTGCACACATTGACAACCGTTCTGTTAGATAGCTGCGTTTTGGATTTAGAAGCAGGTATTTCCCGGTGCTTACTGCTGTTTCTTCCATATGCCGGTAATGGGCTGAAAACGCCTGTTTTGGGACTCTGCAGAGAAAGTGTTTGCAGACTGCTGAATCCACACACGGGTTTAACTCTGGAAGTTGAGTGCACACATTGACAACCGTTCTGTTAGATAGCTGCGTTTTGGATTTAGAAGCAGATATTTCCCTGTGCTTACTGCTGTTTCTTCCATAAGCCGGTAATGGGCTGAAAACGCCTGTTTTTGGACTCTGCAGAGAAAGTGTTTGCAGACTGCTGAATCCACACACGGGTTTAACTCTGGAAGTTGAGTGCACACATTGACAACCGTTCTGTTAGATAGCTGCGTTTTGGATTTAGAAGCAGATATTTCCCTGTGCTTACTGCTGTTTCTTCCATATGCCGGTAATGGGCTGAAAACGCCTGTTTTGCGACTCTGCAGAGAAAGTGTTTGCAGACTGCTGAATCCACACACGGGTTTAACTGTGCAAGTTGAGTGCACACATTGACAACCGTTCTGTTAGATAGCTGCGTTTTGGATTTAGAAGCAGATATTTCCCTGTGCTTACTGCCGTTTCTTCCATATGCCGGTAATGGGCTGAAAACGCCTGTTTTGGGACTCTGCAGAGAAGATGTTTGCAGACTGCTGAATCCACACACGGGTTTAACTCTGGAAGTTGAGTGCACACATTGACAACCGTTCTGTTAGATAGCTGTGTTTTGGATTTAGAAGCAGATATTTCCCTGTGCTTACTGCCGTTTCTTCCATATGCCGGTAATGGGCTGAAAACGCCTGTTTTGGGACTCTGCAGAGAAAGTGTTTGCAGACTGCTGAATCCACACACGGGTTTAACTCTGGAAGTTGAGTGCACACATTGACAACCGTTCTGTTAGATAGCTGCGTTTTGGATTTAGAAGCAGATATTTCCCTGGGGTTACTACTGTTTCTTCCACATGCCGGTAAAGGGCTGAAAACGCCTGTTTTGGGACTCTGCAGAGAAAGTGTTTGCAGACTGCTGAATCCACACACGGGTTTAACTCTGGAAGTTGAGTGCACACATTGACAACCGTTCTGTTAGATAGCTGCTTTTTGGATTTAGAAGCAGATATTTCCCTGTGCTTACTGCTGTTTCTTCCATATGCCGGTAATGGGCTGAAAACGCCTGTTTTGGGACTCTGCAGAGAAATGGTTTGCAGACTGCTGAATCCACACACGGGTTTAACTCTGGAAGTTGAGTGCACACATTGACAACCGTTCTGTTAGATAGCTGCGTTTTGGATTTAGAAGCAGATATTTCCCTGTGCTTACTGCCGTTTCTTCCATATGCCAGTAATGGTCTGAAAACGCCTGTTTTGGGACTCTGCAGAGAAAGTGTTTGCAGACTCCTGAATCCACACAAGGGTTTAACTCTGGAAGTTGAGTGCACACATTGACAACCGTTCTGTTAGATAGCTGCGTTTTGGATTTAGAAGCAGATATTTCCCTGTGCTTACTGCCGTTTCTTCCATATGCCGGTAATGGGCTGAAAACGCCTGTTTTGGGACTCTGCAGAGAAAGTGTTTGCAGATTGCTGAATCCACACACGGGTTTAACTCTGGAAGTTGAGTGCACACATTGACAACCGTTCTGTTAGATAGCTGCGTTTTGGATTTAGAAGCAGATATTTCCCTGTGCTTACTGCTGTTTCTTCCATATGCCGGTAATGGGCTGAAAACGCCTGTTTTGGGACTCTGCAGAGAAAGTGTTTGCAGACTGCTGAATCCACACACGGGTTTAACTCTGGAAGTTGAGTGCACACATTGACAACCGTTCTGTTAGATAGCTGCGTTTTGGATTTAGAAGCAGATATTTCCCTGTGCTTTCTGCCGTTTCTTCCATATGCCGGTAATGGGCTGAAAACGCCTGTTTTGGGACTCTGCAGAGAAAGTGTTTGCAGACTGCTGAATCCACACACGGGTTTAACTCTGGAAGTTGAGTGCACACATTGAAAACCGTTCTGTTAGATAGCTGTGTTTTGGATTTAGAAGCAGATATTTCCCTGTGCTTACTGCTGTTTCTTCCATATGCCGGTAAAGGGCTGAAAACGCCTGTTTTGGGACTCTGCAGAGAAAGGGTTTGCAGACTGCTGAATCCACACACGGGTTTAACTCTGGAAGTTGAGTGCACACATTGACAAGCGTTCTGTTAGATAGCTGCGTTTTGGATTTAGAAGCAGATATTTCCCTGTGCTTACTGCCGTTTCTTCCATATGCCGGTAATGGGCTGAAAACGCCTGTTTGGGGACTCTGCAGAGAAAGTGTTTGCAGACTGCTGAATCCACACACGGGTTTAACTCTGGAAGTTGAGTGCACACATTGACAACCGTTCTGTTAGATAGCTGCGTTTTGGATTTAGAAGCAGATATTTCCCTGTGCTTACTGCCGTTTCTTCCATATGCCGGTAATGGGCTGAAAACGCCTGTTTTGGGACTCTGCAGAGAAGATGTTTGCAGACTGCTGAATCCACACACGGGTTTAACTCTGGAAGTTGAGTGCACACATTGACAACCGTTCTGTTAGATAGCTGCGTTTTGGATTTAGAAGCAGATATTTCCCAGTGCTTACTGCTGTTTCTTCCTTATGCCGGTAATGGGCTGAAAACGCCTGTTTTGGGACTCTGCAGAGAAAGTGTTTGCAGACTGCTGAATCCACACACGGGTTTAACTCTGGAAGTTGAGTGCACACATTGACAACCGTTCTGTTAGATAGCTGCGTTTTGGATTTAGAAGCAGATATTTCCCTGTGCTTACTGCTGTTTCTTCCATATGCCGGTAATGGGCTGAAAACGCCTGTTTTGGGACTCTGCAGAGAAATGGTTTGCAGACTGCTGAATCCACACACGGGTTTAACTCTGGAAGTTGAGTGCACACATTGACAACCGTTCTGTTAGATAGCTGCGTTTTGGATTTAGAAGCAGATATTTCCCTGTGCTTACTGCCGTTTCTTCCATATGCCAGTAATGGTCTGAAAACGCCTGTTTTGGGACTCTGCAGAGAAAGTGTTTGCAGACTCCTGAATCCACACAAGGGTTTAACTCTGGAAGTTGAGTGCACACATTGACAACCGTTCTGTTAGATAGCTGCGTTTTGGATTTAGAAGCAGATATTTCCCTGTGCTTACTGCCGTTTCTTCCATATGCCGGTAATGGGCTGAAAACGCCTGTTTTGGGACTCTGCAGAGAAAGTGTTTGCAGATTGCTGAATCCACACACGGGTTTAACTCTGGAAGTTGAGTGCACACATTGACAACCGTTCTGTTAGATAGCTGCGTTTTGGATTTAGAAGCAGATATTTCCCTGTGCTTACTGCTGTTTCTTCCATATGCCGGTAATGGGCTGAAAACGCCTGTTTTGGGACTCTGCAGAGAAAGTGTTTGCAGACTGCTGAATCCACACACGGGTTTAACTCTGGAAGTTGAGTGCACACATTGACAACCGTTCTGTTAGATAGCTGCGTTTTGGATTTAGAAGCAGATATTTCCCTGTGCTTTCTGCCGTTTCTTCCATATGCCGGTAATGGGCTGAAAACGCCTGTTTTGGGACTCTGCAGAGAAAGTGTTTGCAGACTGCTGAATCCACACACGGGTTTAACTCTGGAAGTTGAGTGCACACATTGAAAACCGTTCTGTTAGATAGCTGTGTTTTGGATTTAGAAGCAGATATTTCCCTGTGCTTACTGCTGTTTCTTCCATATGCCGGTAAAGGGCTGAAAACGCCTGTTTTGGGACTCTGCAGAGAAAGGGTTTGCAGACTGCTGAATCCACACACGGGTTTAACTCTGGAAGTTGAGTGCACACATTGACAAGCGTTCTGTTAGATAGCTGCGTTTTGGATTTAGAAGCAGATATTTCCCTGTGCTTACTGCCGTTTCTTCCATATGCCGGTAATGGGCTGAAAACGCCTGTTTTGGGACTCTGCAGAGAAAGTGTTTGCAGACTGCTGAATCCACACACGGGTTTAACTCTGGAAGTTGAGTGCACACATTGACAACCGTTCTGTTAGATAGCTGCGTTTTGGATTTAGAAGCAGATATTTCCCTGTGCTTACTGCCGTTTCTTCCATATGCCGGTAATGGGCTGAAAACGCCTGTTTTGGGACTCTGCAGAGAAGATGTTTGCAGACTGCTGAATCCACACACGGGTTTAACTCTGGAAGTTGAGTGCACACATTGACAACCGTTCTGTTAGATAGCTGCGTTTTGGATTTAGAAGCAGATATTTCCCAGTGCTTACTGCTGTTTCTTCCTTATGCCGGTAATGGGCTGAAAACGCCTGTTTTGGGACTCTGCAGAGAAAGTGTTTGCAGACTGCTGAATCCACACACGGGTTTAACTCTGGAAGTTGAGTGCACACATTGACAACCGTTCTGTTAGATAGCTGCGTTTTGGATTTAGAAGCAGATATTTCCCTGTGCTTACTGCTGTTTCTTCCATATGCCGGTAATGGGCTGAAAACGCCTGTTTTGGGACTCTGCAGAGAAAGTGTTTGCAGACTGCTGAATCCACACACGGGTTTAACTCTGGAAGTTGAGTGCACACATTGACAACCGTTCTGTTAGATAGCTGCGTTTTGGATTTAGAAGCAGATATTTCCCTGTGCTTACTGCTGTTTTTTCCATATGCCGGTAATGGGCTGAAAACGCCTGTTTTGGGACTCTGCAGAGAAAGTGTTTGCAGACTGCTGAATCCACACACGGGTTTAACTCTGGAAGTTGAGTGCACACATTGACAACCGTTCTGTTAGATAGCTGCGTTTTGGATTTAGAAGCAGATATTTCCCTGGGGTTACTGCCGTTTCTTCCATATGCCGGTAAAGGGCTGAAAACGCCTGTTTTGGGACTCTGCAGAGAAAGTGTTTGCAGACTGCTGAATCCACACACGGGTTTAACTCTGGAAGCTGAGTGCACACATTGAAAACCGTTCTGTTAGATAGCTGCTTTTTGGATTTAGAAGCAGATATTTCCCTGTGCTTACTGCTGTTTCTTCCATATGCCGGTAATGGGCTGAAAACGCCTGTTTTGGGACTCTGCAGAGAAAGTGTTTGCAGACTGCTGAATCCACACACGGGTTTAACTCTGGAAGTTGAGTGCACACATTGACAACCGTTCTGTTAGATAGCTGCGTTTTGGATTTAGAAGCAGATATTTCCCTGGGCTTACTGCTGTTTCTTCCATATGCCAGTAATGGTCTGAAAACGCCTGTTTCGGGACTCTGCAGAGAAAGTGTTTGCAGACTCCTGAATCCACACAAGGGTTTAACTCTGGAAGTTGAGTGCACACATTGACAACTGTTCTGTTAGATAGCTGCGTTTTGGATTTAGAAGCAGATATTTCCCTGTGCTTACTGCTGTTTCTTCCATATGCCGGTAATGGCCTGAAAACGCCTGTTTTGGGACTCTGCAGAGAAAGTGTTTGCAGACTGCTGAATCCACACACGGGTTTAACTCTGGAAGTTGAGTGCACACATTGACAACCGTTCTGTTAGATAGCTGCGTTTTGGATTTAGAAGCAGATATTTCCCTGGGCTTACTGCTGTTTCTTCCATATGCCGGTAATGGGCTGAAAACGCCTGTTTGGGGACTCTGCAGAGAAAGTGTTTGCAGACTACTGAATCCACACACCGGTTTAACTCTGGAAGTTGAGTGCACACATTGACAACCGTTCTATTAGATAGCTGCGTTTTGGATTTAGAAGCAGATATTTCCCTGTGCTTACTGCTGTTTCTTCCATATGCCGGTAATGGCCTGAAAACGCCTGTTTTGGGACTCTGCAGAGAAAGTGTTTGCAGACTGCTGAATCCACACACGGGTTTATCTCTGGAAGTTGAGTGCACACATTGACAACCGTTCTGTTAGATAGCTGCGTTTTGGATTTAGAAGCAGATATTTCCCTGTGCTTACTGCCGTTTCTTCCATATGCCGGTAATGGGCTGAAAACGCCTGTTTTGGGACTCTGCAGAGAAAGTGTTTGCAGACTGCTGAATCCACACACGGGTTTAACTCTGGAAGTTGAGTGCACACATTCACAACCGTTCTGTTAGATAGCTGCGTTTTGGATTTAGAAGCAGAAATTTCCCTGGGGTTACTGCTGTTTCCTCCACATGCCGGTAAAGGGCTGAAAACGCCTGTTTTGGGACTCTGCAGAGAAAGTGTTGCACACTGCTGAATCCACACAAGGGTTTAACTCTGGAAGTTGAGTGCACACATTGACAACCGTTCTGTTAGAAAGCTGCTTTTTGGATTTAGAAGCAGATATTTCCCTGTGCTTACTGCTGTTTCTTCCATATGCCGGTAATGGGCTGAAAACGCCTGTTTTGGGAATCTGCAGAGAAATTGTTTGCAGACTGCTGAATCCACACACGGGTTTAACTCTGGAAGTTGAGTGCACACATTGACAACCGTTCTGTTAGATAGCTGCGTTTTGGATTTAGAAGCAGATATTTCCCTGTGCTTACTGCCGTTTCTTCCATATGCCGGTAATGGGCTGAAAACGCCTGTTTTGGGACTCTGCAGAGAAAGTGTTTGCAGACTGCTGAATCCACACACGGGTTTAACTCTGGAAGTTGAGTGCACACATTGACAACCGTTCTGTTAGATAGCTGCGTTTTGGATTTAGAAGCAGATATTTCCCTGTGCTTACTGCTGTTTCTTCCATATGCCGGTAATGGGCTGAAAACGCCTGTTTGGGGACTCTGCAGAGAAAGTGTTTGCAGACTGCTGAATCCACACACGGGTTTAACTCTGGAAGTTGAGTGCACACATTGACAACCGTTCTGTTAGATAGCTGCGTTTTGGATTTAGAAGCAGATATTTCCCTGTGCTTACTGCTGTTTCTTCCATATGCCGGTAATGGCCTGAAAACGCCTGTTTTGGGACTCTGCAGAGAAAGTGTTTGCAGACTGCTGAATCCACACACGGGTTTAACTCTGGAAGTTGAGTGCACACATTGACAACCGTTCTGTTAGATAGCTGCGTTTTGGATTTAGAAGCAGATATTTCCCTGTGCTTACTGCTGTTTCTTCCATAGGCCGGTAAAGGGCTGAAAACGCCTGTTTTGGGACTCTGCAGAGAAAGGGTTTGCAGACTGCTGAATCCACACACGGGTTTAACTCTGGAAGTTGAGTGCACACATTGACAACCGTTCTGTTAGATAGCTGCGTTTTGGATTTAGAAGCAGATATTTCCCTGTGCTTACTGCCGTTTCTTCCATATGCCGGTAATGGGCTGAAAACGCCTGTTTCGGGACTCTGCAGAGAAGATGTTTGCAGACTGCTGAATCCACACACGGGTTTAACTCTGGAAGTTGAGTGCACACATTGACAACCGTTCTGTTAGATAGCTGCGTTTTGGATTTAGAAGCAGATATTTCCCTGTGCTTACTGCCGTTTCTTCCATATGCCGGTAATGGGCTGAAAACGCCTGTTTTGGGACTCTGCAGAGAAAGTGTTTGCAGACTGCTGAATCCACACACGGGTTTAACTCTGGAAGTTGAGTGCACACATTGACAACCGTTCTGTTAGATAGCTGCGTTTTGGATTTAGAAGCAGATATTTCCCTGTGCTTTCTGCCGTTTCTTCCATATGCCGGTAATGGGCTGAAAACGCCTGTTTTGGGACTCTGCAGAGAAAGTGTTTGCAGACTGCTGAATCCACACACGGGTTTAACTCTGGAAGTTGAGTGCACACATTGACAACCGTTCTGTTAGATAGCTGCGTTTTGGATTTAGAAGCAGATATTTCCCTGTGCTTACTGCTGTTTCTTCCATATGCCGGTAAAGGGCTGAAAACGACTGTTTTGGGACTCTGCAGAGAAAGTGTTTGCAGACTGCTGAATCCACACACGGGTTTAACTCTGGAAGTTGAGTGCACACATTGACAACCGTTCTGTTAGATAGCTGCGTTTTGGATTTAGAAGCAGATATTTCCCTGTGCTTACTGCCGTTTCTTCCATATGCCGGTAATGGGCTGAAAACGCCTGTTTTGGGACTCTGCAGAGAAGATGTTTGCAGACTGCTGAATCCACACACGGGTTTAACTCTGGAAGTTGAGTGCACACATTGACAACCGTTCTGTTAGATAGCTGCGTTTTGGATTTAGAAGCAGGTATTTCCCGGTGCTTACTGCTGTTTCTTCCATATGCCGGTAATGGGCTGAAAACGCCTGTTTTGGGACTCTGCAGAGAAAGTGTTTGCAGACTGCTGAATCCACACACGGGTTTAACTCTGGAAGTTGAGTGCACACATTGACAACCGTTCTGTTAGATAGCTGCGTTTTGGATTTAGAAGCAGATATTTCCCTGTGCTTACTGCTGTTTCTTCCATATGCCGGTAATGGGCTGAAAACGCCTGTTTTTGGACTCTGCAGAGAAAGTGTTTGCAGACTGCTGAATCCACACACGGGTTTAACTCTGGAAGTTGAGTGCACACATTGACAACCGTTCTGTTAGATAGCTGCGTTTTGGATTTAGAAGCAGATATTTCCCTGTGCTTACTGCTGTTTCTTCCATATGCCGGTAATGGGCTGAAAACGCCTGTTTTGCGACTCTGCAGAGAAAGTGTTTGCAGACTGCTGAATCCACACACGGGTTTAACTGTGCAAGTTGAGTGCACACATTGACAACCGTTCTGTTAGATAGCTGCGTTTTGGATTTAGAAGCAGATATTTCCCTGTGCTTACTGCCGTTTCTTCCATATGCCGGTAATGGGCTGAAAACGCCTGTTTTGGGACTCTGCAGAGAAGATGTTTGCAGACTGCTGAATCCACACACGGGTTTAACTCTGGAAGTTGAGTGCACACATTGACAACCGTTCTGTTAGATAGCTGTGTTTTGGATTTAGAAGCAGATATTTCCCTGTGCTTACTGCCGTTTCTTCCATATGCCGGTAATGGGCTGAAAACGCCTGTTTTGGGACTCTGCAGAGAAAGTGTTTGCAGACTGCTGAATCCACACACGGGTTTAACTCTGGAAGTTGAGTGCACACATTGACAACCGTTCTGTTAGATAGCTGCGTTTTGGATTTAGAAGCAGATATTTCCCTGGGGTTACTACTGTTTCTTCCACATGCCGGTAAAGGGCTGAAAACGCCTGTTTTGGGACTCTGCAGAGAAAGTGTTGCAGACTGCTGAATCCACACACGGGTTTAACTCTGGAAGTTGAGTGCACACATTGACAACCGTTCTGTTAGATAGCTGCTTTTTGGATTTAGAAGCAGATATTTCCCTGTGCTTACTGCTGTTTCTTCCATATGCCGGTAATGGGCTGAAAACGCCTGTTTTGGGACTCTGCAGAGAAATGGTTTGCAGACTGCTGAATCCACACACGGGTTTAACTCTGGAAGTTGAGTGCACACATTGACAACCGTTCTGTTAGATAGCTGCGTTTTGGATTTAGAAGCAGATATTTCCCTGTGCTTACTGCCGTTTCTTCCATATGCCAGTAATGGTCTGAAAACGCCTGTTTTGGGACTCTGCAGAGAAAGTGTTTGCAGACTCCTGAATCCACACAAGGGTTTAACTCTGGAAGTTGAGTGCACACATTGACAACCGTTCTGTTAGATAGCTGCGTTTTGGATTTAGAAGCAGATATTTCCCTGTGCTTACTGCCGTTTCTTCCATATGCCGGTAATGGGCTGAAAACGCCTGTTTTGGGACTCTGCAGAGAAAGTGTTTGCAGACTGCTGAATCCACACACGGGTTTAACTCTGGAAGTTGAGTGCACACATTGACAACCGTTCTGTTAGATAGCTGCGTTTTGGATTTAGAAGCAGATATTTCCCTGTGCTTACTGCTGTTTCTTCCATATGCCGGTAATGGGCTGAAAACGCCTGTTTTGGGACTCTGCAGAGAAAGTGTTTGCAGACTGCTGAATCCACACACGGGTTTAACTCTGGAAGTTGAGTGCACACATTGACAACCGTTCTGTTAGATAGCTGCGTTTTGGATTTAGAAGCAGATATTTCCCTGTGCTTACTGCCGTTTCTTCCATATGCCGGTAATGGGCTGAAAACGCCTGTTTCGGGACTCTGCAGAGAAGATGTTTGCAGACTGCTGAATCCACACACGGGTTTAACTCTGGAAGTTGAGTGCACACATTGACAACCGTTCTGTTAGATAGCTGCGTTTTGGATTTAGAAGCAGATATTTCCCTGTGCTTACTGCCGTTTCTTCCATATGCCGGTAATGGGCTGAAAACGCCTGTTTTGGGACTCTGCAGAGAAAGTGTTTGCAGACTGCTGAATCCACACACGGGTTTAACTCTGGAAGTTGAGTGCACACATTGACAACCGTTCTGTTAGATAGCTGCGTTTTGGATTTAGAAGCAGATATTTCCCTGTGCTTTCTGCCGTTTCTTCCATATGCCGGTAATGGGCTGAAAACGCCTGTTTTGGGACTCTGCAGAGAAAGTGTTTGCAGACTGCTGAATCCACACACGGGTTTAACTCTGGAAGTTGAGTGCACACATTGACAACCGTTCTGTTAGATAGCTGCGTTTTGGATTTAGAAGCAGATATTTCCCTGTGCTTACTGCTGTTTCTTCCATATGCCGGTAAAGGGCTGAAAACGACTGTTTTGGGACTCTGCAGAGAAAGTGTTTGCAGACTGCTGAATCCACACACGGGTTTAACTCTGGAAGTTGAGTGCACACATTGACAACCGTTCTGTTAGATAGCTGCGTTTTGGATTTAGAAGCAGATATTTCCCTGTGCTTACTGCCGTTTCTTCCATATGCCGGTAATGGGCTGAAAACGCCTGTTTTGGGACTCTGCAGAGAAGATGTTTGCAGACTGCTGAATCCACACACGGGTTTAACTCTGGAAGTTGAGTGCACACATTGACAACCGTTCTGTTAGATAGCTGCGTTTTGGATTTAGAAGCAGGTATTTCCCGGTGCTTACTGCTGTTTCTTCCATATGCCGGTAATGGGCTGAAAACGCCTGTTTTGGGACTCTGCAGAGAAAGTGTTTGCAGACTGCTGAATCCACACACGGGTTTAACTCTGGAAGTTGAGTGCACACATTGACAACCGTTCTGTTAGATAGCTGCGTTTTGGATTTAGAAGCAGATATTTCCCTGTGCTTACTGCTGTTTCTTCCATATGCCGGTAATGGGCTGAAAACGCCTGTTTTTGGACTCTGCAGAGAAAGTGTTTGCAGACTGCTGAATCCACACACGGGTTTAACTCTGGAAGTTGAGTGCACACATTGACAACCGTTCTGTTAGATAGCTGCGTTTTGGATTTAGAAGCAGATATTTCCCTGTGCTTACTGCTGTTTCTTCCATATGCCGGTAATGGGCTGAAAACGCCTGTTTTGCGACTCTGCAGAGAAAGTGTTTGCAGACTGCTGAATCCACACACGGGTTTAACTGTGCAAGTTGAGTGCACACATTGACAACCGTTCTGTTAGATAGCTGCGTTTTGGATTTAGAAGCAGATATTTCCCTGTGCTTACTGCCGTTTCTTCCATATGCCGGTAATGGGCTGAAAACGCCTGTTTTGGGACTCTGCAGAGAAGATGTTTGCAGACTGCTGAATCCACACACGGGTTTAACTCTGGAAGTTGAGTGCACACATTGACAACCGTTCTGTTAGATAGCTGTGTTTTGGATTTAGAAGCAGATATTTCCCTGTGCTTACTGCCGTTTCTTCCATATGCCGGTAATGGGCTGAAAACGCCTGTTTTGGGACTCTGCAGAGAAAGTGTTTGCAGACTGCTGAATCCACACACGGGTTTAACTCTGGAAGTTGAGTGCACACATTGACAACCGTTCTGTTAGATAGCTGCGTTTTGGATTTAGAAGCAGATATTTCCCTGGGGTTACTACTGTTTCTTCCACATGCCGGTAAAGGGCTGAAAACGCCTGTTTTGGGACTCTGCAGAGAAAGTGTTGCAGACTGCTGAATCCACACACGGGTTTAACTCTGGAAGTTGAGTGCACACATTGACAACCGTTCTGTTAGATAGCTGCTTTTTGGATTTAGAAGCAGATATTTCCCTGTGCTTACTGCTGTTTCTTCCATATGCCGGTAATGGGCTGAAAACGCCTGTTTTGGGACTCTGCAGAGAAATGGTTTGCAGACTGCTGAATCCACACACGGGTTTAACTCTGGAAGTTGAGTGCACACATTGACAACCGTTCTGTTAGATAGCTGCGTTTTGGATTTAGAAGCAGATATTTCCCTGTGCTTACTGCCGTTTCTTCCATATGCCAGTAATGGTCTGAAAACGCCTGTTTTGGGACTCTGCAGAGAAAGTGTTTGCAGACTCCTGAATCCACACAAGGGTTTAACTCTGGAAGTTGAGTGCACACATTGACAACCGTTCTGTTAGATAGCTGCGTTTTGGATTTAGAAGCAGATATTTCCCTGTGCTTACTGCCGTTTCTTCCATATGCCGGGTAATGGGCTGAAAACGCCTGTTTTTGGGACTCTGCAGAGAAAGTGTTTGCAGACTGCTGAATCCACACACGGGTTTAACTCTGGAAGTTGAGTGCACACATTGACAACCGTTCTGTTAGATAGCTGCGTTTTGGATTTAGAAGCAGATATTTCCCTGTGCTTACTGCTGTTTCTTCCATATGCCGGTAATGGGCTGAAAACGCCTGTTTTGGGACTCTGCAGAGAAAGTGTTTGCAGACTGCTGAATCCACACACGGGTTTAACTCTGGAAGTTGAGTGCACACATTGACAACCGTTCTGTTAGATAGCTGCGTTTTGGATTTAGAAGCAGATATTTCCCTGTGCTTTCTGCCGTTTCTTCCATATGCCGGTAATGGGCTGAAAACGCCTGTTTTGGGACTCTGCAGAGAAAGTGTTTGCAGACTGCTGAATCCACACACGGGTTTAACTCTGGAAATTGAGTGCACACATTGAAAACCGTTCTGTTAGATAGCTGTGTTTTGGATTTAGAAGCAGATATTTCCCTGTGCTTACTGCTGTTTCTTCCATATGCCGGGTAAAGGGCTGAAAACGCCTGTTTTGGGACTCTGCAGAGAAAGGGTTTGCAGACTGCTGAATCCACACACGGGTTTAACTCTGGAAGTTGAGTGCACACATTGACAAGCGTTCTGTTAGATAGCTGCGTTTTGGATTTAGAAGCAGATATTTCCCTGTGCTTACTGCCGTTTCTTCCATATGCCGGTAATGGGCTGAAAACGCCTGTTTTGGGACTCTGCAGAGAAAGTGTTTGCAGACTGCTGAATCCACACACGGGTTTAACTCTGGAAGTTGAGTGCACACATTGACAACCGTTCTGTTAGATAGCTGCGTTTTGGATTTAGAAGCAGATATTTCCCTGTGCTTACTGCCGTTTCTTCCATATGCCGGTAATGGGCTGAAAACGCCTGTTTTGGGGACTCTGCAGAGAAGATGTTTGCAGACTGCTGAATCCACACACGGGTTTAACTCTGGAAGTTGAGTGCACACATTGACAACCGTTCTGTTAGATAGCTGCGTTTTGGATTTAGAAGCAGATATTTCCCAGTGCTTACTGCTGTTTCTTCCTTATGCCCGGTAATGGGCTGAAAACGCCTGTTTTGGGACTCTGCAGAGAAAGTGTTTGCAGACTGCTGAATCCACACACGGGTTTTAACTCTGGAAGTTGAGTGCACACATTGACAACCGTTCTGTTAGATAGCTGCGTTTTGGATTTAGAAGCAGATATTTCCCTGTGCTTACTGCTGTTTCTTCCATATGCCGGTAATGGGCTGAAAACGCCTGTTTTGGGACTCTGCAGAGAAAGTGTTTGCAGACTGCTGAATCCACACACGGGTTTAACTCTGGAAGTTGAGTGCACACATTGACAACCGTTCTGTTAGATAGCTGCGTTTTGGATTTAGAAGCAGATATTTCCCTGTGGTTACTACTGTTTCTTCCACATGCCGGTAAAGGGCTGAAAACGCCTGTTTTGGGACTCTGCAGAGAAAGTGTTGCAGACTGCTGAATCCACACACGGGTTTAACTCTGGAAGTTGAGTGCACACATTGACAACCGTTCTGTTAGATAGCTGCGTTTTTGGATTTAGAAGCAGATATTTCCCTGGGGTTACTGCCGTTTCTTCCATATGCCGGTAAAGGGCTGAAAACGCCTGTTTTGGGACTCTGCAGAGAAAGTGTTTGCAGACTGCTGAATCCACACACGGGTTTAACTCTGGAAGCTGAGTGCACACATTGAAAACCGTTCTGTTAGATAGCTGCTTTTTGGATTTAGAAGCAGATATTTCCCTGTGCTTACTGCTGTTTCTTCCATATGCCGGTAATGGGCTGAAAACGCCTGTTTTGGGACTCTGCAGAGAAAGTGTTTGCAGACTGCTGAATCCACACACGGGTTTAACTCTGGAAGTTGAGTGCACACATGACAACCGTTCTGTTAGATAGCTGCGTTTTGGATTTAGAAGCAGATATTTCCCTGTGCTTACTGCTGTTTCTTCCATATGCCGGGGTAATGGGCTGAAACGCCTGTTTTGGGACTCTGCAGAGAAATTGTTTGCAGACTGCTGAATCCACACACGGGTTTAACTCTGGAAGTTGAGTGCACACATTGACAACCGTTCTGTTAGATAGCTGCGTTTTGGATTTAGAAGCAGATATTTCCCTGTGCTTACTGCCGTTTCTTCCATATGCCGGTAATGGGCTGAAAACGCCTGTTTTGGGACTCTGCAGAGAAAGTGTTTGCAGACTGCTGAATCCACACACGGGTTTAACTCTGGAAGTTGAGTGCACACATTGACAACCGTTCTGTTAGATAGCTGCGTTTTGGATTTAGAAGCAGATATTTCCCTGTGCTTACTGCTGTTTCTTCCATATGCCGGTAATGGGCTGAAAACGCCTGTTTGGGGACTCTGCAGAGAAAGTGTTTGCAGACTGCTGAATCCACACACGGGTTTAACTCTGGAAGTTGAGTGCACACATTGACAACCGTTCTGTTAGATAGCTGCGTTTTGGATTTAGAAGCAGATATTTCCCTGTGCTTACTGCTGTTTCTTCCATATGCCGGTAATGGCCTGAAAACGCCTGTTTTGGGACTCTGCAGAGAAAGTGTTTGCAGACTGCTGAATCCACACACGGGTTTAACTCTGGAAGTTGAGTGCACACATTGACAACCGTTCTGTTAGATAGCTGCGTTTTGGATTTAGAAGCAGATATTTCCCTGTGCTTACTGCTGTTTCTTCCATAGGCCGGTAAAGGGCTGAAAACGCCTGTTTTGGGACTCTGCAGAGAAAGGGTTTGCAGACTGCTGAATCCACACACGGGTTTAACTCTGGAAGTTGAGTGCACACATTGACAACCGTTCTGTTAGATAGCTGCGTTTTGGATTTAGAAGCAGATATTTCCCTGTGCTTACTGCCGTTTCTTCCATATGCCGGTAATGGGCTGAAAACGCCTGTTTCGGGACTCTGCAGAGAAGATGTTTGCAGACTGCTGAATCCACACACGGGTTTAACTCTGGAAGTTGAGTGCACACATTGACAACCGTTCTGTTAGATAGCTGCGTTTTGGATTTAGAAGCAGATATTTCCCTGTGCTTACTGCCGTTTCTTCCATATGCCGGTAATGGGCTGAAAACGCCTGTTTTGGGACTCTGCAGAGAAGATGTTTGCAGACTGCTGAATCCACACACGGGTTTAACTCTGGAAGTTAAGTGCACACATTGACAACCGTTCTGTTAGATAGCTGCGTTTTGGATTTAGAAGCAGATATTTCCCTGTGCTTACTGCTGTTTCTTCCATATGCCGGTAATGGGCTGAAAACGCCTGTTTTGGGACTCTGCAGAGAAAGTGTTTGCAGACTGCTGAATCCACACACGGGTTTAACTCTGGAAGTTGAGTGCACACATTGACAACCGTTCTGTTAGATAGCTGCGTTTTGGATTTAGAAGCAGATATTTCCCTAGGGTTACTGCTGTTTCTTCCATATGCCGGTAAAGGGCTGAAAACGCCTGTTTTGGGACTCTGCAGAGAAAGTGTTTGCAGACTGCTGAATCCACACACGGGTTTAACTCTGGAAGTTGAGTGCACACATTGACAACCGTTCTGTTAGATAGCTGCGTTTTGGATTTAGAAGCAGATATTTCCCTGTGCTTACTGCCGTTTCTTCCATATGCCGGTAATGGGCTGAAAACGCCTGTTTTGGGACTCTGCAGAGAAGATGTTTGCAGACTGCTGAATCCACACACGGGTTTAACTCTGGAAGTTGAGTGCACACATTGACAACCGTTCTGTTAGATAGCTGCGTTTTGGATTTAGAAGCAGATATTTCCCTGTGCTTACTGCTGTTTCTTCCATATGCCGGTAATGGGCTGAAAACGCCTGTTTTGGGACTCTGCAGAGAAAGTGTTTGCAGACTGCTGAATCCACACACGGGTTTAACTCTGGAAGTTGAGTGCACACATTGACAACCGTTCTGTTAGATAGCTGCGTTTTGGATTTAGAAGCAGATATTTCCCTAGGGTTACTGCTGTTTCTTCCATATGCCGGTAAAGGGCTGAAAACGCCTGTTTTGGGACTCTGCAGAGAAAGTGTTTGCAGACTGCTGAATCCACACACGGGTTTAACTCTGGAAGTTGAGTGCACACATTGACAACCGTTCTGTTAGATAGCTGCGTTTTGGATTTAGAAGCAGATATTTCCCTGTGGTTACTACTGTTTCTTCCACATGCCGGTAAAGGGCTGAAAACGCCTGTTTTGGGACTCTGCAGAGAAAGTGTTGCAGACTGCTGAATCCACACACGGGTTTAACTCTGGAAGTTGAGTGCACACATTGACAACCGTTCTGTTAGATAGCTGCTTTTTGGATTTAGAAGCAGATATTTCCCTGTGCTTACTGCTGTTTCTTCCATATGCCGGTAATGGGCTGAAAACGCCTGTTTTGGGACTCTGCAGAGAAATGGTTTGCAGACTCCTGAATCCACACACGGGTTTAACTCTGGAAGTTGAGTGCACACATTGACAACCGTTCTGTTAGATAGCTGCGTTTTGGATTTAGAAGCAGATATTTCCCTGTGCTTACTGCCGTTTCTTCCATATGCCAGTAATGGTCTGAAAACGCCTGTTTTGGGACTCTGCAGAGAAAGTGTTTGCAGACTCCTGAATCCACACAAGGGTTTAACTCTGGAAGTTGAGTGCACACATTGACAACCGTTCTGTTAGATAGCTGCGTTTTGGATTTAGAAGCAGATATTTCCCTGTGCTTACTGCCGTTTCTTCCATATGCCGGTAATGGGCTGAAAACGCCTGTTTTGGGACTCTGCAGAGAAAGTGTTTGCAGACTGCTGAATCCACACACGGGTTTAACTCTGGAAGTTGAGTGCACACATTGACAACCGTTCTGTTAGATAGCTGCGTTTTGGATTTAGAAGCAGATATTTCCCTGTGCTTACTGCTGTTTCTTCCATATGCCGGTAATGGGCTGAAAACGCCTGTTTTGGGACTCTGCAGAGAAAGTGTTTGCAGACTGCTGAATCCACACACGGGTTTAACTCTGGAAGTTGAGTGCACACATTGACAACCGTTCTGTTAGATAGCTGCGTTTTGGATTTAGAAGCAGATATTTCCCTGTGCTTTCTGCCGTTTCTTCCATATGCCGGTAATGGGCTGAAAACGCCTGTTTTGGGACTCTGCAGAGAAAGTGTTTGCAGACTGCTGAATCCACACACGGGTTTAACTCTGGAAGTTGAGTGCACACATTGAAAACCGTTCTGTTAGATAGCTGTGTTTTGGATTTAGAAGCAGATATTTCCCTGTGCTTACTGCTGTTTCTTCCATATGCCGGTAAAGGGCTGAAAACGCCTGTTTTGGGACTCTGCAGAGAAAGGGTTTGCAGACTGCTGAATCCACACACGGGTTTAACTCTGGAAGTTGAGTGCACACATTGACAAGCGTTCTGTTAGATAGCTGCGTTTTGGATTTAGAAGCAGATATTTCCCTGTGCTTACTGCCGTTTCTTCCATATGCCGGTAATGGGCTGAAAACGCCTGTTTTGGGACTCTGCAGAGAAAGTGTTTGCAGACTGCTGAATCCACACACGGGTTTAACTCTGGAAGTTGAGTGCACACATTGACAACCGTTCTGTTAGATAGCTGCGTTTTGGATTTAGAAGCAGATATTTCCCTGTGCTTACTGCTGTTTCTTCCATATGCCGGTAATGGGCTGAAAACGCCTGTTTTGGGACTCTGCAGAGAAAGTGTTTGCAGACTGCTGAATCCACACACGGGTTTAACTCTGGAAGTTGAGTGCACACATTGACAACCGTTCTGTTAGATAGCTGCGTTTTGGATTTAGAAGCAGATATTTCCCTGTGCTTACTGCTGTTTTTTCCATATGCCGGTAATGGGCTGAAAACGCCTGTTTTGGGACTCTGCAGAGAAAGTGTTTGCAGACTGCTGAATCCACACACGGGTTTAACTCTGGAAGTTGAGTGCACACATTGACAACCGTTCTGTTAGATAGCTGCGTTTTGGATTTAGAAGCAGATATTTCCCTGGGGTTACTGCTGTTTCTTCCATATGCCGGTAAAGGGCTGAAAACGCCTGATTTGGGACTCTGCAGAGAAAGTGTTTGCAGACTGCTGAATCCACACACGGGTTTAACTCTGGAAGCTGAGTGCACACATTGAAAACCGTTCTGTTAGATAGCTGCTTTTTGGATTTAGAAGCAGATATTTCCCTGTGCTTACTGCTGTTTCTTCCATATGCCGGTAATGGGCTGAAAACGCCTGTTTTGGGACTCTGCAGAGAAAGTGTTTGCAGACTGCTGAATCCACACACGGGTTTAACTCTGGAAGTTGAGTGCACACATTGACAACCGTTCTGTTAGATAGCTGCGTTTTGGATTTAGAAGCAGATATTTCCCTGGGCTTACTGCTGTTTCTTCCATATGCCAGTAATGGTCTGAAAACGCCTGTTTCGGGACTCTGCAGAGAAAGTGTTTGCAGACTCCTGAATCCACACAAGGGTTTAACTCTGGAAGTTGAGTGCACACATTGACAACTGTTCTGTTAGATAGCTGCGTTTTGGATTTAGAAGCAGATATTTCCCTGTGCTTACTGCTGTTTCTTCCATATGCCGGTAATGGGCTGAAAACGCCTGTTTTGGGACTCTGCAGAGAAAGTGTTTGCAGACTGCTGAATCCACACACGGGTTTAACTCTGGAAGTTGAGTGCACACATTGACAACCGTTCTGTTAGATAGCTGCGTTTTGGATTTAGAAGCAGATATTTCCCTGTGCTTACTGCTGTTTCTTCCATATGCCGGTAATGGGCTGAAAACGCCTGTTTGGGGACTCTGCAGAGAAAGTGTTTGCAGACTGCTGAATCCACACACGGGTTTAACTCTGGAAGTTGAGTGCACACATTGACAACCGTTCTGTTAGATAGCTGCGTTTTGGATTTAGAAGCAGATATTTCCCTGTGCTTACTGCCGTTTCTTCCATATGCCGGTAATGGGCTGAAAACGCCTGTTTTGGGACTCTGCAGAGAAAGGGTTTGCAGACTGCTGAATCCACACACGGGTTTAACTCTGGAAGTTGAGTGCACACATTGACAACCGTTCTGTTAGATAGCTGCGTTTTGGATTTAGAAGCAGATATTTCCCTGTGCTTACTGCCGTTTCTTCCATAGGCCGGTAATGGGCTGAAAACGCCTGTTTTGGGACTCTGCAGAGAAAGTGTTTGCAGACTGCTGAATCCACACACGGGTTTAACTCTGGAAGTTGAGTGCACACATTGACAACCGTTCTGTTAGATAGCTGCGTTTTGGATTTAGAAGCAGATATTTCCCTGTGCTTACTGCTGTTTCTTCCATATGCCGGTAAAGGGCTGAAAACGCCTGTTTTGGGACTCTGCAGAGAAAGTGTTTGCAGACTGCTGAATCCACACACGGGTTTAACTCTGGAAGTTGAGTGCACACATTGACAACCGTTCTGTTAGATAGCTGCGTTTTGGATTTAGAAGCAGATATTTCCCTGTGCTTACTGCTGTTTCTTCCATATGCCGGTAATGGGCTGAAAACGCCTGTTTGGGGACTCTGCAGAGAAAGTGTTTGCAGACTGCTGAATCCACACACGGGTTTAACTCTGGAAGTTGAGTGCACACATTGACAACCGTTCTGTTAGATAGCTGCGTTTTGGATTTAGAAGCAGATATTTCCCTGTGCTTTCTGCCGTTTCTTCCATATGCCGGTAATGGGCTGAAAACGCCTGTTTTGGGACTCTGCAGAGAAAGTGTTTGCAGACTGCTGAATCCACACACGGGTTTAACTCTGGAAGTTGAGTGCACACATTGACAACCGATCTGTTAGATAGCTGCGTTTTGGATTTAGAAGCAGATATTTCCCTGTGCTTACTGCTGTTTCTTCCATATGCCGGTAAAGGGCTGAAAACGCCTGTTTTGGGACTCTGCAGAGAAAGGGTTTGCAGACTGCTGAATCCACACACGGGTTTAACTCTGGAAGTTGAGTGCACACATTGACAACCGTTCTGTTAGATAGCTGCGTTTTGGATTTAGAAGCAGATATTTCCCTGTGCTTACTGCCGTTTCTTCCATATGCCGGTAATGGGCTGAAAACGCCTGTTTTGGGACTCTGCAGAGAAAGTGTTTGCAGACTGCTGAATCCACACACGGGTTTAACTCTGGAAGTTGAGTGCACACATTGAGAACCGTTCTGTTAGACAGCTGCGTTTTGGATTTAGAAGCAGATATTTCCCTGTGCTTACTGCCGTTTCTTCCATATGCCGGTAATGGGCTGAAAACGCCTGTTTTGGGACTCTGCAGAGAAGATGTTTGCAGACTGCTGAATCCACACACGGGTTTAACTCTGGAAGTTGAGTGCACACATTGACAACCGTTCTGTTAGATAGCTGCGTTTTGGATTTAGAAGCAGATATTTCCCAGTGCTTACTGCTGTTTCTTCCTTATGCCGGTAATGGGCTGAAAACGCCTGTTTTGGGACTCTGCAGAGAAAGTGTTTGCAGACTGCTGAATCCACACACGGGTTTAACTCTGGAAGTTGAGTGCACACATTGACAACCGTTCTGTTAGATAGCTGCGTTTTGGATTTAGAAGCAGATATTTCCCTGTGCTTACTGCTGTTTCTTCCATATGCCGGTAATGGGCTGAAAACGCCTGTTTTGGGACTCTGCAGAGAAAGTGTTTGCAGACTGCTGAATCCACACACGGGTTTAACTCTGGAAGTTGAGTGCACACATTGACAACCGTTCTGTTAGATAGCTGCGTTTTGGATTTAGAAGCAGATATTTCCCTGTGCTTACTGCTGTTTTTTCCATATGCCGGTAATGGGCTGAAAACGCCTGTTTTGGGACTCTGCAGAGAAAGTGTTTGCAGACTGCTGAATCCACACACGGGTTTAACTCTGGAAGTTGAGTGCACACATTGACAACCGTTCTGTTAGATAGCTGCCTTTTGGATTTAGAAGCAGATATTTCCCTGGGGTTACTGCTGTTTCTTCCATATGCCGGTAAAGGGTTGAAAACGCCTGTTTTGGGACTCTGCAGAGAAAGTGTTTGCAGACTGCTGAATCCACACACGGGTTTAACTCTGGAAGCTGAGTGCACACATTGAAAACCGTTCTGTTAGATAGCTGCTTTTTGGATTTAGAAGCAGATATTTCCCTGTGCTTACTGCTGTTTCTTCCATATGCCGGTAATGGGCTGAAAACGCCTGTTTTGGGACTCTGCAGAGAAAGTGTTTGCAGACTGCTGAATCCACACACGGGTTTAACTCTGGAAGTTGAGTGCACACATTGACAACCGTTCTGTTAGATAGCTGCGTTTTGGATTTAGAAGCAGATATTTCCCTGTGCTTACTGCTGTTTCTTCCATATGCCGGTAAAGGGCTGAAAACGCCTGTTTTGGGACTCTGCAGAGAAAGTGTTTGCAGACTGCTGAATCCACACACGGGTTTAACTCTGGAAGTTGAGTGCACACATTGACAACCGTTCTGTTAGATAGCTGCGTTTTGGATTTAGAAGCAGATATTTCCCTGTGCTTACTGCCGTTTCTTCCATATGCCGGTAATGGGCTGAAAACGCCTGTTTTGGGACTCTGCAGAGAAAGTGTTTGCAGACTGCTGAATCCACACACGGGTTTAACTCTGGAAGTTGAGTGCACACATTGACAACCGTTCTGTTAGATAGCTGCGTTTTGGATTTAGAAGCAGATATTTCCCTGGGGTTACTGTTGTTTCTTCCATATGCCGGTAAAGGGCTGAAAACGCCTGTTTTGGGACTCTGCAGAGAAAGGGTTTGCAGACTGCTGAATCCACACACGGGTTTAACTCTGGAAGTTGAGTGCACACATTGACAACCGTTCTGTTAGATAGCTGCTTTTTGGATTTAGAAGCAGATATTTCCCTGTGCTTACTGCTGTTTCTTCCATATGCCGGTAAAGGGCTGAAAACGCCTGTTTTGGGACTCTGCAGAGAAAGTGTTTGCAGACTGCTGAATCCACACACGGGTTTAACTCTGGAAGTTGAGTGCACACATTGACAACCGTTCTGTTAGATAGTTGCGTTTTGGATTTAGAAGCAGATATTTCCCTGGGCTTACTGCTGTTTCTTCCATATGCCAGTAATGGTCTGAAAACGCCTGTTTTGGGACTCTGCAGAGAAAGTGTTTGCAGACTCCTGAATCCACACAAGGGTTTAACTCTGGAAGTTGAGTGCACACATTGACAACCGTTCTGTTAGATAGCTGCGTTTTGGATTTAGAAGCAGATATTTCCCTGTGCTTACTGCTGTTTCTTCCATATGCCGGTAATGGGCTGAAAACGCCTGTTTTGGGACTCTGCAGAGAAAGTGTTTGCAGACTGCTGAATCCACACACGGGTTTAACTCTGGAAGTTGAGTGCACACATTGACAACCGTTCTGTTAGATAGCTGCGTTTTGGATTTAGAAGCAGATATTTCCCTGTGCTTACTGCTGTTTCTTCCATCTGCCGGTATTGGGCTGAAAACGCCTGTTTTGGGACTCTGCACAGAAAGTGTTTGCAGACTGCTGAATCCACACTCGGGTTTATCTCTGGAAGTTGAGTGCACGCATTGACAACCATTCAGTTAGATAGCTGCCTTTTGGTTTTAGAAGCAGTTATTTCTCTTTACAGCATATACTCTCATTCACTCTGGAATAGCCAAACGCAGCTCCTAAAAGAAACGGGTTTCTAAGTATAATCAGATATTTCTCTTTACATCTTGTACCCCAGTACACTCTGATATATGCATACGCAGCTCCTGGAAGAAACGTGTTTGTAACTCGCTGAATCTGTGCATATATTGAAGTCTCTTAGGTGAATGAACACACAGCAGAGGAGTTTGAAAAAAACATTTCTTCCATGTTATAGATGCACTGTTAACTGCTATTGCTTTTAGGCTGGTGTTTTCCTGGAAATGTTGGTTTTAGAATTTCCATATAAATGGTTTGTAAACTGCTGCTTAAGTGGAGCAGTTTAATTCGTTAAGTTGAATGCCCTCATTCACAATCATTCTGTTAGCTAGCTCCGTTTTGGTTTTAGAAGCCTGTGTTTCTAGTTACAGCATATACTCCCATTCATTCTGGAATAGCCAAACGCAGCTCCCAGAATAGACGTGTTTCTAAGTCGCTGAATCTAAACATAGATTCAACTCCCTTAGGTGAACGAACACACAGCACAGCAGTTTGAAAGAAACGTTTTATTTGAGTTTTAGACGCAGTCTTATTGCTATTTCTTAGAGGCCGGTATTTTGCTGGGAATGTCTGTTTTAGAATCTGCACAAAAATCTTTTCTAAACTGCTGCATAGAAACAACAGTTTATCTCAATAAGCTGAATGCACACAGTGACAACCATTCTGTTAGATGGCTCCGTGTTTGTTTTAGAAACAGATATTTCACTTTAAACCTTATACTCCAGTACACTCTGGAATATGCAAATGCAGCTCCTGGAAGAAACGTGTTTCTTACTCGCTGAATCTGAATATATACTCAAGACTCTTAGGTGAATGAACACAGAGCAGAGCATTTTGAAGAAAACGTTTCTTCTATGTTATAGATGCAGTCTTACTGCTACTTCTTTTAGGCTGGTGTTTTGCTGCAAATGTTGATTTTAGAATTTGCATATAAAGGGTTTCTAAACTGCTGCCTAAGAAGAGCAGATTAACCCTTTAAGTTGAATGCACACATTCACAACCATTCTGTTAGATAGCTCCGTTTTGGTTTTAGAAACAGATATTTCTCTTTACAGCATTTACTCCCATACACTCTGGAATATCGAAATGCAGCTCCTAGAATAAACGTGTTTCAAACTCGCTGAATCCAAACATAGATTCAACGACCTTTGGTGAATGAACACACTGCAGAGCAGTTTGAAAGAAACGTTCCCTCTGAGTTTTAGACGCAGTCTTACTGCTATTTCTTATAGGCCGGTATTTTGCTGGAAATGTCTGTTTGAGAATCTACACAGAAATGTTTTCTAAACTGCTGCATACAAACAGCAGTTTAGCTCAGTAAGTTGAATGCACACATTGACAACCATTCCATTAGATCATCTGTTTTTCTTTTGGAACGAGACATTTGTCTTTACATCTTATACTCCAGTATACTCTGGAATAGGCAAACACAGCTCCTGGAAGAAACGTGTTGCTAACTAGCTGAATCTGAACATATATTCAAGTCTCTTATATGAATGAACACACAGCAGAGCAGTTTGAAAACAGTTTCTTCCATGTTAAAGATGCAATCTTACTGCTATTTCCTATAGGCTGGTGTTTTGCTGGAAAGGTCTGTATTTGCATATAAAGGGCTTCTAAAGTGCTGCATGAGAAGAGCAGTTTACCTCTTTAAGCCGAAGGCACACATTCACAACCACTCTGCTAGATAGATCCATTTTGGTTTTAGAAACAGATATTTCTCTTTACAGCATATACTCCCATTCAATCTGGAATATCCAAAGACAGCTCCTAGAATAAACGTGTTTCTATCTCGCTGAATCTAAACATAGATTCAACTCCCTTAGGCCAAAGAACACAAGGCCGAGCAGTTTGAAAGAAACGTTTCTTCTGAGTTTTAGACGCAGTCTTAATGCTCTTTCTTATATATGCCGGTACTGGGCCGGAAAGGCCTGTTTTGAGACTCTGCACAGAAAGTGTTTGCAGACTGCTGAATCCACACACGGGTTTAACTCTGGAAGTTGAGTGCACACATTGACAACCGTTCTGTTAGATAGCTGCGTTTTGGATTTAGAAGCAGATATTTCCCTGGGGTTACTGCTGTTTCTTCCATATGCCGGTAAAGGGCTGAAATCGCCTGTTTTGGGACTCTGCAGAGAAAGTGTTTGCAGACTGCTGAATCCACACACGGGTTTAGCTCTGGAAGTTGAGTGCACACATTGACAACCGTTCTGTTAGATAGCTGCTTTTTGGATTTAGAAGCAGATATTTCCCTGTGCTTACTGCTGTTTCTTCCATATGCCGGTAATGGGCTGAAAACGCCTGTTTTGGGACTCTGCAGAGAAAGTGTTTGCAGACTGCTGAATCCACACACGGGTTTAACTCTGGAAGTTGAGTGCACACATTGACAACCGTTCTGTTAGATAGCTGCGTTTTGGATTTAGAAGCAGATATTTCCCTGGGCTTACTGCTGTTTCTTCCATATGCCGGTAAAGGGCTGAAAACGCCTGTTTTGGGACTCTGCAGAGAAAGTGTTTGCAGACTGCTGAATCCACACACGGGTTTAACTCTGGAAGTTGAGTGCACACATTGACAACCGTTCTGTTAGATAGCTGCGTTTTGGATTTAGAAGCAGATATTTCCCTGTGCTTACTGCCGTTTCTTCCATATGCCGGTAATGGGCTGAAAACGCCTGTTTTGGGACTCTGCAGAGAAGATGTTTGCAGACTGCTGAATCCACACACGGGTTTAACTCTGGAAGTTGAGTGCACACATTGACAACCGTTCTGTTAGATAGCTGTGTTTTGGATTTAGAAGCAGATATTTCCCTGTGCTTACTGCCGTTTCTTCCATATGCCGGTAATGGGCTGAAAACGCCTGTTTTGGGACTCTGCAGAGAAAGTGTTTGCAGACTGCTGAATCCACACACGGGTTTATCTCTGGAAGTTGAGTGCACACATTGACAACCGTTCTGTTAGATAGCTGCGTTTTGGATTTAGAAGCAGATATTTCCCTGGGGTTACTGTTGTTTCTTCCATATGCCGGTAAAGGGCTGAAAACGCCTGTTTTGGGACTCTGCAGAGAAAGTGTTTGCAGACTGCTGAATCCACACACGGGTTTAACTCTGGAAGTTGAGTGCACACATTGACAACCGTTCTGTTAGATAGCTGCTTTTTGTATTTAGAAGCAGATATTTCCCTGTGCTTACTGCTGTTTCTTCCATATGCCGGTAAAGGGCTGAAAACGCCTGTTTTGGGACTCTGCAGAGAAAGTGTTTGCAGACTGCTGAATCCACACACGGGTTTAACTCTGGAAGTTGAGTGCACACATTGACAACCGTTCTGTTAGATAGCTGCTTTTTGGATTTAGAAGCAGATATTTCCCTGTGCTTACTGCTGTTTCTTCCATATGCCGGTAAAGGGCTGAAAACGCCTGTTTTGGGACTCTGCACAGAAAGTGTTTGCAGACTGCTGAATCCACACTCGGGTTTATCTCTGGAAGTTGAGTGCACGCATTGACAACCATTCAGTTAGATAGCTGCCTTTTGGTTTTAGAAGCAGTTATTTCTCTTTACAGCATATACTCTCATTCACTCTGGAATAGCCAAACGCAGCTCCTAAAAGAAACGGGTTTCTAAGTATAATCAGATATTTCTCTTTACATCTTGTACCCCAGTACACTCTGATATATGCATACGCAGCTCCTGGAAGAAACGTGTTTGTAACTCGCTGAATCTGTGCATATATTGAAGTCTCTTAGGTGAATGAACACACAGCAGAGGAGTTTGAAAAAAACATTTCTTCCATGTTATAGATGCACTGTTAACTGCTATTGCTTTTAGGCTGGTGTTTTCCTGGAAATGTTGGTTTTAGAATTTCCATATAAATGGTTTGTAAACTGCTGCTTAAGTGGAGCAGTTTAATTCGTTAAGTTGAATGCCCTCATTCACAATCATTCTGTTAGCTAGCTCCGTTTTGGTTTTAGAAGCCTGTGTTTCTAGTTACAGCATATACTCCCATTCATTCTGGAATAGCCAAACGCAGCTCCCAGAATAGACGTGTTTCTAAGTCGCTGAATCTAAACATAGATTCAACTCCCTTAGGTGAACGAACACACAGCACAGCAGTTTGAAAGAAACGTTTTATTTGAGTTTTAGACGCAGTCTTATTGCTATTTCTTAGAGGCCGGTATTTTGCTGGGAATGTCTGTTTTAGAATCTGCACAAAAATCTTTTCTAAACTGCTGCATAGAAACAACAGTTTATCTCAATAAGCTGAATGCACACAGTGACAACCATTCTGTTAGATGGCTCCGTGTTTGTTTTAGAAACAGATATTTCACTTTAAACCTTATACTCCAGTACACTCTGGAATATGCAAATGCAGCTCCTGGAAGAAACGTGTTTCTTACTCGCTGAATCTGAATATATACTCAAGACTCTTAGGTGAATGAACACAGAGCAGAGCATTTTGAAGAAAACGTTTCTTCTATGTTATAGATGCAGTCTTACTGCTACTTCTTTTAGGCTGGTGTTTTGCTGCAAATGTTGATTTTAGAATTTGCATATAAAGGGTTTCTAAACTGCTGCCTAAGAAGAGCAGATTAACCCTTTAAGTTGAATGCACACATTCACAACCATTCTGTTAGATAGCTCCGTTTTGGTTTTAGAAACAGATATTTCTCTTTACAGCATTTACTCCCATACACTCTGGAATATCGAAATGCAGCTCCTAGAATAAACGTGTTTCAAACTCGCTGAATCCAAACATAGATTCAACGACCTTTGGTGAACGAACACACTGCAGAGCAGTTTGAAAGAAACGTTCCCTCTGAGTTTTAGACGCAGTCTTACTGCTATTTCTTATAGGCCGGTATTTTGCTGGAAATGTCTGTTTGAGAATCTACACAGAAATGTTTTCTAAACTGCTGCATACAAACAGCAGTTTAGCTCAGTAAGTTGAATGCACACATTGACAACCATTCCATTAGATCATCCGTTTTTCTTTTGGAACGAGACATTTGTCTTTACATCTTATACTCCAGTATACTCTGGAATAGGCAAACACAGCTCCTGGAAGAAACGTGCTGCTAACTAGCTGAATCTGAACATATATTCAAGTCTCTTATATGAATGAACACACAGCAGAGCAGTTTGAAAACAGTTTCTTCCATGTTAAAGATGCAATCTTACTGCTATTTCCTATAGGCTGGTGTTCTGCTGGAAAGGTCTGTATTTGCATATAAAGGGCTTCTAAAGTGCTGCATGAGAAGAGCAGTTTACCTCTTTAAGCCGAAGGCACACATTCACAACCACTCTGCTAGATAGATCCATTTTGGTTTTAGAAACAGATATTTCTCTTTACAGCATATACTCCCATTCAATCTGGAATATCCAAAGACAGCTCCTAGAATAAACGTGTTTCTATCTCGCTGAATCTAAACATAGATTCAACTCCCTTAGGCCAAAGAACACAAGGCCGAGCAGTTTGAAAGAAACGTTTCTTCTGAGTTTTAGACGCAGTCTTAATGCTCTTTCTTATATATGCCGGTACTGGGCCGGAAAGGCCTGTTTTGAGACTCTGCACAGAAAGTGTTTGCAGACTGCTGAATCCACACACGGGTTTAACTCTGGAAGTTGAGTGCACACATTGACAACCGTTCTGTTAGATAGCTGCGTTTTGGATTTAGAAGCAGATATTTCCCTGGGGTTACTGCTGTTTCTTCCATATGACGGTATAGGGCTGAAAACGCCTGTTTTGGGACTCTGCAGAGAAAGTGTTTGCAGACTGCTGAATCCACACACGGGTTTAGCTCTGGAAGTTGAGTGCACACATTGACAACCGTTCTGTTAGATAGCTGCGTTTTGGATTTAGAAGCAGATATTTCCCTGTGCTTACTGCTGTTTCTTCCTTATGCCGGTAATGGGCTGAAAACGCCTGTTTTGGGACTCTGCAGAGAAAGTGTTTGCAGACTGCTGAATCCACACACGGGTTTAACTCTGGAAGTTGAGTGCACACATTGACAACCGTTCTGTTAGATAGCTGCGTTTTGGATTTAGAAGCAGATATTTCCCTGTGCTTACTGCCGTTTCTTCCATATGCCGGTAATGGGCTGAAAACGCCTGTTTTGGGACTCTGCAGAGAAGATGTTTGCAGACTGCTGAATCCACACACGGGTTTAACTCTGGAAGTTGAGTGCACACATTGACAACCGTTCTGTTAGATAGCTGCGTTTTGGATTTAGAAGCAGACATTTCCCGGTGCTTACTGCTGTTTCTTCCATATGCCGGTAATGGGCTGAAAACGCCTGTTTTGGGACTCTGCAGAGAAAGTGTTTGCAGACTGCTGAATCCACACACGGGTTTAACTCTGGAAGTTGAGTGCACACATTGACAACCGTTCTGTTAGATAGCTGCGTTTTGGATTTAGAAGCAGATATTTCCCTGTGCTTACTGCTGTTTCTTCCATATGCCGGTAATGGGCTGAAAACGCCTGTTTTGGGACTCTGCAGAGAAAGTGTTTGCAGACTGCTGAATCCACACACGGGTTTAACTCTGGAAGCTGAGTGCACACATTGAAAACCGTTCTGTTAGATAGCTGCGTTTTGGATTTAGAAGCAGATATTTCCCTGTGCTTACTGCTGTTTCTTCCATATGCCGGTAATGGGCTGAAAACGCCTGTTTTGGAACTCTGCAGAGAAAGGGTTTGCAGACTGCTGAATCCACACACGGGTTTAACTCTGGAAGTTGAGTGCACACATTGACAACCGTTCTGTTAGATAGCTGCGTTTTGGATTTAGAAGCAGATATTTCCCTGTGCTTACTGCTGTTTCTTCCATATGCCGGTAATGGGCTGAAAACGCCTGTTTGGGGACTCTGCAGAGAAAGTGTTTGCAGACTGCTGAATCCACACACGGGTTTAACTCTGGAAGTTGAGTGCACACATTGACAACCGTTCTGTTAGATAGCTGCGTTTTGGATTTAGAAGCAGATATTTCCCTGTGCTTACTGCCGTTTCTTCCATATGCCGGTAATGGGCTGAAAACGCCTGTTTTGGGACTCTGCAGAGAAAGTGTTTGCAGACTGCTGAATCCACACACGGGTTTAACTCTGGAAGTTGAGTGCACACATTGACAACCGTTCTGTTAGATAGCTGCGTTTTGGATTTAGAAGCAGATATTTCCCTGTGCTTACTGCTGTTTCTTCCATATGCCGGTAATGGGCTGAAAACGCCTGTTTTGGGACTCTGCAGAGAAAGTGTTTGCAGACTGCTGAATCCACACACGGGTTTAACTCTGGAAGTTGAGTGCACACATTGACAACCGTTCTGTTAGATAGCTGCGTTTTGGATTTAGAAGCAGATATTTCCCTGTGCTTACTGCTGTTTCTTCCATATGCCGGTAATGGGCTGAAAACGCCTGTTTTGCGACTCTGCAGAGAAAGTGTTTGCAGACTCCTGAATCCACACACGGGTTTAACTCTGGAAGTTGAGTGCACACATTGACAACCGTTCTGTTAGATAGCTGCGTTTTGGATTTAGAAGCAGATATTTCCCTGTGCTTACTGCCGTTTCTTCCATATGCCGGTAATGGGCTGAAAACGCCTGTTTTGGGACTCTGCAGAGAAGATGTTTGCAGACTGCTGAATCCACACACGGGTTTAACTCTGGAAGTTGAGTGCACACATTGACAACCGTTCTGTTAGATAGCTGTGTTTTGGATTTAGAAGCAGATATTTCCCTGTGCTTACTGCCGTTTCTTCCATATGCCGGTAATGGGCTGAAAACGCCTGTTTTGGGACTCTGCAGAGAAAGTGTTCGCAGACTGCTGAATCCACACACGGGTTTAACTCTGGAAGTTGAGTGCACACATTGACAACCGTTCTGTTAGATAGCTGCGTTTTGGATTTAGAAGCAGATATTTCCCTGTGCTTACTGCTGTTTCTTCCATATGCCGGTAAAGGGCTGAAAACGCCTGTTTTGGGACTCTGCAGAGAAAGTGTTTGCAGACTGCTGAATCCACACACGGGTTTAACTCTGGAAGTTGAGTGTACACATTGACAACCGTTCTGTTAGATAGCTGCGTTTTGGATTTAGAAGCAGATATTTCCCTGTGCTTACTGCCGTTTCTTCCATATGCCGGTAATGGGCTGAAAACGCCTGTTTTGGGACTCTGCAGAGAAAGTGTTCGCAGACTGCTGAATCCACACACGGGTTTAACTCTGGAAGTTGAGTGCACACATTGACAACCGTTCTGTTAGATAGCTGCGTTTTGGATTTAGAAGCAGATATTTCCCTGTGCTTACTGCTGTTTCTTCCATATGCCGGTAATGGGCTGAAAACGCCTGTTTTGGGACTCTGCAGAGAAAGGGTTTGCAGACTGCTGAATCCACACACGGGTTTAACTCTGGAAGTTGAGTGCACACATTGACAACCGTTCTGTTAGATAGCTGCGTTTTGGATTTAGAAGCAGATATTTCCCTGGGGTTACTGCTGTTTCTTCCATATGCCGGTAAAGGGCTGAAAACGCCTGTTTTGGGACTCTGCAGAGAAAGTGTTTGCAGACTGCTGAATCCACACACGGGTTTAACTCTGGAAGTTGAGTGCACACATTGACAACCGTTCTATTAGATAGCTGCGTTTTGGATTTAGAAGCAGATATTTCCCTGTGCTTACTGCTGTTTCTTCCATATGCCGGTAATGGGCTGAAAACGCCTGTTTTGGGACTCTGCAGAGAAAGTGTTTGCAGACTGCTGAATCCACACACGGGTTTAACTCTGGAAGTTGAGTGCACACATTGACAACCGTTCTGTTAGATAGCTGCGTTTTGGATTTAGAAGCAGATATTTCCCTGTGCTTACTGCTGTTTCTTCCATATGCCGGTAACGGGCTGAAAACGCCTGTTTTGCGACTCTGCAGAGAAAGTGTTTGCAGACTCCTGAATCCACACACGGGTTTAACTATGGAAGTTGAGTGCACACATTGACAACCGTTCTGTTAGATAGCTGCGTTTTGGATTTAGAAGCAGATATTTCCCTGTGCTTACTGCCGTTTCTTCCATATGCCGGTAATGGGCTGAAAACGCCTGTTTTGGGACTCTGCAGAGAAGATGTTTGCAGACTGCTGAATTCACACACGGGTTTAACTCTGGAAGTTGAGTGCACACATTGACAACCGTTCTGTTAGATAGCTGTGTTTTGGATTTAGAAGCAGATATTTCCCTGTGCTTACTGCCGTTTCTTCCATATGCCGGTAATGGGCTGAAAACGCCTGTTTTGGGACTCTGCAGAGAAAGTGTTTGCAGACTGCTGAATCCACACACGGGTTTAACTCTGGAAGTTGAGTGCACACATTGACAACCGTTCTGTTAGATAGCTGCGTTTTGGATTTGAAGCAGATATTTCCCTGGGGTTACTGCTGTTTCTTCCACATGCCGGTAAAGGGCTGAAAACGCCTGTTTTGGGACTCTGCAGAGAAAGTGTTGCAGACTGCTGAATCCACACACGGGTTTAACTCTGGAAGTTGAGTGCACACATTGACAACCGTTCTGTTAGATAGCTGCTTTTTGGATTTAGAAGCAGATATTTCCCTGTGCTTACTGCTGTTTCTTCCATATGCCGGTAATGGGCTGAAAACGCCTGTTTTGGGACTCTGCAGAGAAATTGTTTGCAGACTGCTGAATCCACACACGGGTTTAACTCTGGAAGTTGAGTGCACACATTGACAACCGTTCTGTTAGATAGCTGCGTTTTGGATTTAGAAGCAGATATTTCCCTGTGCTTACTGCCGTTTCTTCCATATGCCGGTAATGGGCTGAAAACGCCTGTTTTGGGACTCTGCAGAGAAAGTGTTTGCAGACTGCTGAATCCACACACGGGTTTAACTCTGGAAGTTGAGTGCACACATTGACAACCGTTCTGTTAGATAGCTGCGTTTTGGATTTAGAAGCAGATATTTCCCTGTGCTTACTGCCGTTTCTTCCATATGCCGGTAATGGGCTGAAAACGCCTGTTTTGGGACTCTGCAGAGAAATTGTTTGCAGACTGCTGAATCCACACACGGGTTTAACTCTGGAAGTTGAGTGCACACATTGACAACCGTTCTGTTAGATAGCTGCGTTTTGGATTTAGAAGCAGATATTTCCCTGTGCTTACTGCCGTTTCTTCCATATGCCGGTAATGGGCTGAAAACGCCTGTTTTGGGACTCTGCAGAGAAAGTGTTTGCAGACTGCTGAATCCACACACGGGTTTAACTCTGGAAGTTGAGTGCACACATTGACAACCGTTCTGTTAGATAGCTGCGTTTTGGATTTAGAAGCAGATATTTCCCTGTGCTTACTGCCGTTTCTTCCATATGCCGGTAATGGGCTGAAAACGCCTGTTTTGGGACTCTGCAGAGAAGATGTTTGCAGACTGCTGAATCCACACACGGGTTTAACTCTGGAAGTTGAGTGCACACATTGACAACCGTTCTGTTAGATAGCTGCTTTTTGGATTTAGAAGCAGATATTTCCCTGTGCTTACTGCTGTTTCTTCCATATGCCGGTAATGGGCTGAAAACGCCTGTTTTGGGACTCTGCAGAGAAAGTGTTTGCAGACTGCTGAATCCACACACGGGTTTAACTCTGGAAGTTGAGTGCACACATTGACAACCGTTCTGTTAGATAGCTGCGTTTTGGATTTAGAAGCAGATATTTCCCTGTGCTTACTGCCGTTTCTTCCATATGCCAGTAATGGTCTGAAAACGCCTGTTCTGGGACTCTGCAGAGAAAGTGTTTGCAGACTCCTGAATCCACACAAGGGTTTAACTCTGGAAGTTGAGTGCACACATTGACAACCGTTCTGTTAGATAGCTGCGTTTTGGATTTAGAAGCAGATATTTCCCTGTGCTTACTGCCGTTTCTTCCATATGCCGGTAATGGGCTGAAAACGCCTGTTTTGCGACTCTGCAGAGAAAGTGTTTGCAGACTGCTGAATCCACACACGGGTTTAACTCTGGAAGTTGAGTGCACACATTGACAACCGTTCTGTTAGATAGCTGCGTTTTGGATTTAGAAGCAGATATTTCCCTGTGCTTACTGCCGTTTCTTCCATATGCCGGTAATGGGCTGAAAACGCCTGTTTTGGGACTCTGCAGAGAAGATGTTTGCAGACTGCTGAATCCACACACGGGTTTAACTCTGGAAGTTGAGTGCACACATTGACAACCGTTCTGTTAGATAGCTGCTTTTTGGATTTAGAAGCAGATATTTCCCTGTGCTTACTGCCGTTTCTTCCATATGCCGGTAATGGGCTGAAAACGCCTGTTTTGGGACTCTGCAAAGAAAGTGTTTGCAGACTGCTGAATCCACACACGGGTTTAACTCTGGAAGTTGAGTGCACACATTGACAACCGTTCTGTTAGATAGCTGCGTTTTGGATTTAGAAGCAGATATTTCCCTGTGCTTACTGCCGTTTCTTCCATATGCCGGTAATGGGCTGAAAACGCCTGTTTTGGGACTCTGCAGAGAATATGTTTGCAGACTGCTGAATCCACACACGGGTTTAACTCTGGAAGTTGAGTGCACACATTGACAACCGTTCTGTTAGATAGCTGCTTTTTGGATTTAGAAGCAGATATTTCCCTGTGCTTACTGCTGTTTCTTCCATATGCCGGTAATGGGCTGAAAACGCCTGTTTTGGGACTCTGCAGAGAAAGTGTTTGCAGACTGCTGAATCCACACACGGGTTTAACTCTGGAAGTTGAGTGCACACATTGACAACCGTTCTGTTAGATAGCTGCGTTTTGGATTTAGAAGCAGATATTTCCCTGTGCTTACTGCCGTTTCTTCCATATGCCAGTAATGGTCTGAAAACGCCTGTTTTGGGACTCTGCAGAGAAAGTGTTTGCAGACTCCTGAATCCACACAAGGGTTTAACTCTGGAAGTTGAGTGCACACATTGACAACCGTTCTGTTAGATAGCTGCGTTTTGGATTTAGAAGCAGATATTTCCCTGTGCTTACTGCCGTTTCTTCCATATGCCGGTAATGGGCTGAAAACGCCTGTTTTGGGACTCTGCAGAGAAAGTGTTTGCAGACTGCTGAATCCACACACGGGTTTAACTCTGGAAGTTGAGTGCACACATTGACAACCGTTCTGTTAGATAGCTGCGTTTTGGATTTAGAAGCAGATATTTCCCTGTGCTTTCTGCCGTTTCTTCCATATGCCGGTAATGGGCTGAAAACGCCTGTTTTGGGACTCTGCAGAGAAAGTGTTTGCAGACTGCTGAATCCACACACGGGTTTAACTCTGGAAGTTGAGTGCACACATTGACAACCGTTCTGTTAGATAGCTGCGTTTTGGATTTAGAAGCAGATATTTCCCTGTGCTTACTGCTGTTTCTTCCATATGCCGGTAAAGGGCTGAAAACGCCTGTTTTGGGACTCTGCAGAGAAAGGGTTTGCAGACTGCTGAATCCACACACGGGTTTAACTCTGGAAGTTGAGTGCACACATTGACAACCGTTCTGTTAGATAGCTGCGTTTTGGATTTAGAAGCAGATATTTCCCTGTGCTTACTGCCGTTTCTTCCATATGCCGGTAATGGGCTGAAAACGCCTGTTTTGGGACTCTGCAGAGAAAGTGTTTGCAGACTGCTGAATCCACACACGGGTTTAACTCTGGAAGTTGAGTGCACACATTGACAACCGTTCTGTTAGATAGCTGCGTTTTGGATTTAGAAGCAGATATTTCCCTGTGCTTACTGCCGTTTCTTCCATATGCCGGTAATGGGCTGAAAACGCCTGTTTTGGGACTCTGCAGAGAAGATGTTTGCAGACTGCTGAATCCACACACGGGTTTAACTCCGGAAGTTGAGTGCACACATTGACAACCGTTCTGTTAGATAGCTGCGTTTTGGATTTAGAAGCAGATATTTCCCGGTGCTTACTGCTGTTTCTTCCATATGCCGGTAATGGGCTGAAAACGCCTGTTTTGGGACTCTGCAGAGAAAGTGTTTGCAGACTGCTGAATCCACACACGGGTTTAACTCTGGAAGTTGAGTGCACACATTGACAACCGTTCTGTTAGATAGCTGCGTTTTGGATTTAGAAGCAGATATTTCCCTGTGCTTACTGCTGTTTCTTCCATATGCCGGTAATGGGCTGAAAACGCCTGTTTTGGGACTCTGCAGAGAAAGGGTTTGCAGACTGCTGAATCCACACACGGGTTTAACTCTGGAAGTTGAGTGCACACATTGACAACCGTTCTGTTAGATAGCTGCGTTTTGGATTTAGAAGCAGATATTTTCCTGGGGTTACTGCTGTTTCTTCCATATGTCGGTAAAGGGCTGAAAACGCCTGTTTTGGGACTCTGCAGAGAAAGTGTTTGCAGACTGCTGAATCCACACACGGGTTTAACTCTGGAAGTTGAGTGCACACATTGACAACCGTTCTGTTAGATAGCTGCTTTTTGGATTTAGAAGCAGATATTTCCCTGTGCTTACTGCTGTTTCTTCCATATGCCGGTAATGGGCTGAAAACGCCTGTTTTGGGACTCTGCAGAGAAAGTGTTTGCAGACTGCTGAATCCACACACGGGTTTAACTCTGGAAGTTGAGTGCACACATTGACAACCGTTCTGTTAGATAGCTGCCTTTTGGATTTAGAAGCAGATATTTCCCTGGGCTTACTGCTGTTTCTTCCATATGCCAGTAATGGTCTGAAAACGCCTGTTTTGGGACTCTGCAGAGAAAGTGTTTGCAGACTCCTGAATCCACACAAGGGTTTAACTCTGGAAGTTGAGTGCACACATTGACAACTGTTCTGTTAGATAGCTGCGTTTTGGATTTAGAAGCAGATATTTCCCTGTGCTTACTGCTGTTTCTTCCATATGCCGGTAATGGGCTGAAAACGCCTGTTTTGGGACTCTGCAGAGAAAGTGTTTGCAGACTGCTGAATCCACACACGGGTTTAACTCTGGAAGTTGAGTGCACACATTGACAACCGTTCTGTTAGATAGCTGCGTTTTGGATTTAGAAGCAGATATTTCCCTGTGCTTACTGCTGTTTCTTCCATATGCCGGTAATGGGCTGAAAACGCCTGTTTGGGGACTCTGCAGAGAAAGTGTTTGCAGACTGCTGAATCCACACACCGGTTTAACTCTGGAAGTTGAGTGCACACATTGACAACCGTTCCATTAGATAGCTGCGTTTTGGATTTAGAAGCAGATATTTCCCTGTGCTTACTGCTGTTTCTTCCATATGCCGGTAATGGCCTGAAAACGCCTGTTTTGGGACTCTGCAGAGAAAGTGTTTGCAGACTGCTGAATCCACACACGGGTTTATCTCTGGAAGTTGAGTGCACACATTGACAACCGTTCTGTTAGATAGCTGCGTTTTGGATTTAGAAGCAGATATTTCCCTGTGCTTACTGCTGTTTCTTCCATATGCCGGTAATGGGCTGAAAACGCCTGTTTTGCGACTCTGCAGAGAAAGTGTTTGCAGACTGCTGAATCCACACACGGGTTTAACTCTGGAAGTTGAGTGCACACATTGACAACCGTTCTGTTAGATAGCTGCGTTTTGGATTTAGAAGCAGATATTTCCCTGTGCTTACTGCCGTTTCTTCCATATGCCGGTAATGGGCTGAAAACGCCTGTTTTGGGACTCTGCAGAGAAATTGTTTGCAGACTGCTGAATCCACACACGGGTTTAACTCTGGAAGTTGAGTGCACACATTGACAACCGTTCTGTTAGATAGCTGCGTTTTGGATTTAGAAGCAGATATTTCCCTGTGCTTACTGCCGTTTCTTCCATATGCCGGTAATGGGCTGAAAACGCCTGTTTTGGGACTCTGCAAAGAAAGTGTTTGCAGACTGCTGAATCCACACACGGGTTTAACTCTGGAAGTTGAGTGCACACATTGACAACCGTTCTGTTAGATAGCTGCGTTTTGGATTTAGAAGCAGATATTTCCCTGTGCTTACTGCTGTTTCTTCCATCTGCCGGTATTGGGCTGAAAACGCCTGTTTTGGGACTCTGCACAGAAAGTGTTTGCAGACTGCTGAATCCACACTCGGGTTTATCTCTGGAAGTTGAGTGCACGCATTGACAACCATTCAGTTAGATAGCTGCCTTTTGGTTTTAGAAGCAGTTATTTCTCTTTACAGCATATACTCTCATTCACTCTGGAATAGCCAAACGCAGCTCCTAAAAGAAACGGGTTTCTAAGTATAATCAGATATTTCTCTTTACATCTTGTACCCCAGTACACTCTGATATATGCATACGCAGCTCCTGGAAGAAACGTGTTTGTAACTCGCTGAATCTGTGCATATATTGAAGTCTCTTAGGTGAATGAACACACAGCAGAGGAGTTTGAAAAAAACATTTCTTCCATGTTATAGATGCACTGTTAACTGCTATTGCTTTTAGGCTGGTGTTTTCCTGGAAATGTTGGTTTTAGAATTTCCATATAAATGGTTTGTAAACTGCTGCTTAAGTGGAGCAGTTTAATTCGTTAAGTTGAATGCCCTCATTCACAATCATTCTGTTAGCTAGCTCCGTTTTGGTTTTAGAAGCCTGTGTTTCTAGTTACAGCATATACTCCCATTCATTCTGGAATAGCCAAACGCAGCTCCCAGAATAGACGTGTTTCTAAGTCGCTGAATCTAAACATAGATTCAACTCCCTTAGGTGAACGAACACACAGCACAGCAGTTTGAAAGAAACGTTTTATTTGAGTTTTAGACGCAGTCTTATTGCTATTTCTTAGAGGCCGGTATTTTGCTGGGAATGTCTGTTTTAGAATCTGCACAAAAATCTTTTCTAAACTGCTGCATAGAAACAACAGTTTATCTCAATAAGCTGAATGCACACAGTGACAACCATTCTGTTAGATGGCTCCGTGTTTGTTTTAGAACCAGATATTTCACTTTAAACCTTATACTCCAGTACACTCTGGAATATGCAAATGCAGCTCCTGGAAGAAACGTGTTTCTTACTCGCTGAATCTGAATATATACTCAAGACTCTTAGGTGAATGAACACAGAGCAGAGCATTTTGAAGAAAACGTTTCTTCTATGTTATAGATGCAGTCTTACTGCTACTTCTTTTAGGCTGGTGTTTTGCTGCAAATGTTGATTTTAGAATTTGCATATAAAGGGTTTCTAAACTGCTGCCTAAGAAGAGCAGATTAACCCTTTAAGTTGAATGCACACATTCACAACCATTCTGTTAGATAGCTCCGTTTTGGTTTTAGAAACAGATATTTCTCTTTACAGCATTTACTCCCATACACTCTGGAATATCGAAATGCAGCTCCTAGAATAAACGTGTTTCAAACTCGCTGAATCCAAACATAGATTCAACGACCTTTGGTGAACGAACACACTGCAGAGCAGTTTGAAAGAAACGTTCCCTCTGAGTTTTAGACGCAGTCTTACTGCTATTTCTTATAGGCCGGTATTTTGCTGGAAATGTCTGTTTGAGAATCTACACAGAAATGTTTTCTAAACTGCTGCATACAAACAGCAGTTTAGCTCAGTAAGTTGAATGCACACATTGACAACCATTCCATTAGATCATCCGTTTTTCTTTTGGAACGAGACATTTGTCTTTACATCTTATACTCCAGTATACTCTGGAATAGGCAAACACAGCTCCTGGAAGAAACGTGCTGCTAACTAGCTGAATCTGAACATATATTCAAGTCTCTTATATGAATGAACACACAGCAGAGCAGTTTGAAAACAGTTTCTTCCATGTTAAAGATGCAATCTTACTGCTATTTCCTATAGGCTGGTGTTCTGCTGGAAAGGTCTGTATTTGCATATAAAGGGCTTCTAAAGTGCTGCATGAGAAGAGCAGTTTACCTCTTTAAGCCGAAGGCACACATTCACAACCACTCTGCTAGATAGATCCATTTTGGTTTTAGAAACAGATATTTCTCTTTACAGCATATACTCCCATTCAATCTGGAATATCCAAAGACAGCTCCTAGAATAAACGTGTTTCTATCTCGCTGAATCTAAACATAGTTTCAACTCCCTTAGGCCAAAGAACACAAGGCCGAGCAGTTTGAAAGAAACGTTTCTTCTGAGTTTTAGACGCAGTCTTAATGCTCTTTCTTATATATGCCGGTACTGGGCCGGAAAGGCCTGTTTTGAGACTCTGCACAGAAAGTGTTTGCAGACTGCTGAATCCACACACGGGTTTAACTCTGGAAGTTGAGTGCACACATTGACAACCGTTCTGTTAGATAGCTGCGTTTTGGATTTAGAAGCAGATATTTCCCTGGGGTTACTGCTGTTTCTTCCATATGACGGTATAGGGCTGAAAACGCCTGTTTTGGGACTCTGCAGAGAAAGTGTTTGCAGACTGCTGAATCCACACACGGGTTTAGCTCTGGAAGTTGAGTGCACACATTGACAACCGTTCTGTTAGATAGCTGCGTTTTGGATTTAGAAGCAGATATTTCCCTGTGCTTACTGCTGTTTCTTCCTTATGCCGGTAATGGGCTGAAAACGCCTGTTTTGGGACTCTGCAGAGAAAGTGTTTGCAGACTGCTGAATCCACACACGGGTTTAACTCTGGAAGTTGAGTGCACACATTGACAACCGTTCTGTTAGATAGCTGCGTTTTGGATTTAGAAGCAGATATTTCCCTGTGCTTACTGCCGTTTCTTCCATATGCCGGTAATGGGCTGAAAACGCCTGTTTTGGGACTCTGCAGAGAAGATGTTTGCAGACTGCTGAATCCACACACGGGTTTAACTCTGGAAGTTGAGTGCACACATTGACAACCGTTCTGTTAGATAGCTGCGTTTTGGATTTAGAAGCAGACATTTCCCGGTGCTTACTGCTGTTTCTTCCATATGCCGGTAATGGGCTGAAAACGCCTGTTTTGGGACTCTGCAGAGAAAGTGTTTGCAGACTGCTGAATCCACACACGGGTTTAACTCTGGAAGTTGAGTGCACACATTGACAACCGTTCTGTTAGATAGCTGCGTTTTGGATTTAGAAGCAGATATTTCCCTGTGCTTACTGCTGTTTCTTCCATATGCCGGTAATGGGCTGAAAACGCCTGTTTTGGGACTCTGCAGAGAAAGTGTTTGCAGACTGCTGAATCCACACACGGGTTTAACTCTGGAAGCTGAGTGCACACATTGAAAACCGTTCTGTTAGATAGCTGCTTTTTGGATTTAGAAGCAGATATTTCCCTGTGCTTACTGCTGTTTCTTCCATATGCCGGTAATGGGCTGAAAACGCCTGTTTTGGAACTCTGCAGAGAAAGTGTTTGCAGACTGCTGAATCCACACACGGGTTTAACTCTGGAAGTTGAGTGCACACATTGACAACCGTTCTGTTAGATAGCTGCGTTTTGGATTTAGAAGCAGATATTTCCCTGTGCTTACTGCTGTTTCTTCCATATGCCGGTAATGGGCTGAAAACGCCTGTTTTGGGACTCTGCAGAGAAAGTGTTTGCAGACTGCTGAATCCACACACGGGTTTAACTCTGGAAGTTGAGTGCACACATTGACAACCGTTCTGTTAGATAGCTGCGTTTTGGATTTAGAAGCAGATATTTCCCTGTGCTTACTGCTGTTTCTTCCATATGCCGGTAATGGGCTGAAAACGCCTGTTTTGCGACTCTGCAGAGAAAGTGTTTGCAGACTCCTGAATCCACACACGGGTTTAACTCTGGAAGTTGAGTGCACACATTGACAACCGTTCTGTTAGATAGCTGCGTTTTGGATTTAGAAGCAGATATTTCCCTGTGCTTACTGCCGTTTCTTCCATATGCCGGTAATGGGCTGAAAACGCCTGTTTTGGGACTCTGCAGAGAAGATGTTTGCAGACTGCTGAATCCACACACGGGTTTAACTCTGGAAGTTGAGTGCACACATTGACAACCGTTCTGTTAGATAGCTGTGTTTTGGATTTAGAAGCAGATATTTCCCTGTGCTTACTGCCGTTTCTTCCATATGCCGGTAATGGGCTGAAAACGCCTGTTTTGGGACTCTGCAGAGAAAGTGTTCGCAGACTGCTGAATCCACACACGGGTTTAACTCTGGAAGTTGAGTGCACACATTGAAAACCGTTCTGTTAGATAGCTGCGTTTTGGATTTAGAAGCAGATATTTCCCTGGGGTTACTGCTGTTTCTTCCACATGCCGGTAAAGGGCTGAAAACGCCTGTTTTGGGACTCTGCAGAGAAAGTGTTGCAGACTGCTGAATCCACACACGGGTTTAACTCTGGAAGTTGAGTGCACACATTGACAACCGTTCTGTTAGATAGCTGCTTTTTGGATTTAGAAGCAGATATTTCCCTGTGCTTACTGCCGTTTCTTCCATATGCCGGTAATGGGCTGAAAACGCCTGTTTTGGGACTCTGCAGAGAAAGTGTTTGCAGACTGCTGAATCCACACACGGGTTTAACTCTGGAAGTTGAGTGCACACATTGACAACCGTTCTGTTAGATAGCTGCGTTTTGGATTTAGAAGCAGATATTTCCCTGTGCTTACTGCCGTTTCTTCCGTATGCCGGTAATGGGCTGAAAACGCCTGTTTTGGGACTCTGCAGAGAAGATGTTTGCAGACTGCTGAATCCACACACGGGTTTAACTCTGGAAGTTGAGTGCACACATTGACAACCGTTCTGTTAGATAGCTGCTTTTTGGATTTAGAAGCAGATATTTCCCTGTGCTTACTGCTGTTTCTTCCATATGCCGGTAATGGGCTGAAAACGCCTGTTTTGGGACTCTGCAGAGAAAGTGTTTGCAGACTGCTGAATCCACACACGGGTTTAACTCTGGAAGTTGAGTGCACACATTGACAACCGTTCTGTTAGATAGCTGCGTTTTGGATTTAGAAGCAGATATTTCCCTGTGCTTACTGCCGTTTCTTCCATATGCCAGTAATGGTCTGAAAACGCCTGTTTTGGGACTCTGCAGAGAAAGTGTTTGCAGACTCCTGAATCCACACACGGGTTTAACTCTGGAAGTTGAGTGCACACATTGACAACCGTTCTGTTAGATAGCTGCGTTTTGGATTTAGAAGCAGATATTTCCCTGTGCTTACTGCCGTTTCTTCCATATGCCGGTAATGGGCTGAAAACGCCTGTTTTGGGACTCTGCAGAGAAGATGTTTGCAGACTGCTGAATCCACACACGGGTTTAACTCTGGAAGTTGAGTGCACACATTGACAACCGTTCTGTTAGATAGCTGTGTTTTGGATTTAGAAGCAGATATTTCCCTGTGCTTACTGCCGTTTCTTCCATATGCCGGTAATGGGCTGAAAACGCCTGTTTTGGGACTCTGCAGAGAAAGTGTTTGCAGACTGCTGAATCCACACACGGGTTTAACTCTGGAAGTTGAGTGCACACATTGAAAACCGTTCTGTTAGATAGCTGCGTTTTGGATTTAGAAGCAGATATTTCCCTGGGGTTACTGCTGTTTCTTCCACATGCCGGTAAAGGGCTGAAAACGCCTGTTTTGGGACTCTGCAGAGAAAGTGTTGCAGACTGCTGAATCCACACACGGGTTTAACTCTGGAAGTTGAGTGCACACATTGACAACCGTTCTGTTAGATAGCTGCTTTTTGGATTTAGAAGCAGATATTTCCCTGTGCTTACTGCTGTTTCTTCCATATGCCGGTAATGGGCTGAAAACGCCTGTTTTGGGACTCTGCAGAGAAATTGTTTGCAGACTGATGAATCCACACACGGGTTTAACTCTGGAAGTTGAGTGCACACATTGACAACCGTTCTGTTAGATAGCTGCGTTTTGGATTTAGAAGCAGATATTTCCCTGTGCTTACTGCCGTTTCTTCCATATGCCGGTAATGGGCTGAAAACGCCTGTTTTGGGACTCTGCAGAGAAAGTGTTTGCAGACTGCTGAATCCACACACGGGTTTAACTCTGGAAGTTGAGTGCACACATTGACAACCGTTCTGTTAGATAGCTGCGTTTTGGATTTAGAAGCAGATATTTCCCTGTGCTTACTGCCGTTTCTTCCATATGCCGGTAATGGGCTGAAAACGCCTGTTTTGGGACTCTGCAGAGAAGATGTTTGCAGACTGCTGAATCCACACACGGGTTTAACTCTGGAAGTTGAGTGCACACATTGACAACCGTTCTGTTAGATAGCTGCTTTTTGGATTTAGAAGCAGATATTTCCCTGTGCTTACTGCTGTTTCTTTCATATGCCGGTAATGGGCTGAAAACGCCTGTTTTGGGACGCTGCAGAGAAAGTGTTTGCAGACTGCTGAATCCACACACGGGTTTAACTCTGGAAGTTGAGTGCACACATTGACAACCGTTCTGTTAGATAGCTGCGTTTTGGATTTAGAAGCAGATATTTCCCTGTGCTTACTGCCGTTTCTTCCATATGCCAGTAATGGTCTGAAAACGCCTGTTTTGGGACTCTGCAGAGAAAGTGTTTGCAGACTCCTGAATCCACACAAGGGTTTAACTCTGGAAGTTGAGTGCACACATTGACAACCGTTCTGTTAGATAGCTGCGTTTTGGATTTAGAAGCAGATATTTCCCTGTGCTTACTGCCGTTTCTTCCATATGCCGGTAATGGGCTGAAAACGCCTGTTTTGGGACTCTGCAGAGAAAGTGTTTGCAGACTGCTGAATCCACACACGGGTTTAACTCTGGAAGTTGAGTGCACACATTGACAACCGTTCTGTTAGATAGCTGCGTTTTGGATTTAGAAGCAGATATTTCCCTGTGCTTACTGCCGTTTCTTCCATATGCCGGTAATGGGCTGAAAACGCCTGTTTTGGGACTCTGCAGAGAAGATGTTTGCAGACTGCTGAATCCACACACGGGTTTAACTCTGGAAGTTGAGTGCACACATTGACAACCGTTCTGTTAGATAGCTGCTTTTTGGATTTAGAAGCAGATATTTCCCTGTGCTTACTGCCGTTTCTTCCATATGCCGGTAATGGGCTGAAAACGCCTGTTTTGGGACTCTGCAGAGAAAGTGTTTGCAGACTGCTGAATCCACACACGGGTTTAACTCTGGAAGTTGAGTGCACACATTGACAACCGTTCTGTTAGATAGCTGCGTTTTGGATTTAGAAGCAGATATTTCCCTGTGCTTACTGCCGTTTCTTCCATATGCCGGTAATGGGCTGAAAACGCCTGTTTTGGGACTCTGCAGAGAAGATGTTTGCAGACTGCTGAATCCACACACGGTTTTAACTCTGGAAGTTGAGTGCACACATTGACAACCGTTCTGTTAGATAGCTGCTTTTTGGATTTAGAAGCAGATATTTCCCTGTGCTTACTGCTGTTTCTTCCATATGCCGGTAATGGGCTGAAAACGCCTGTTTTGGGACTCTGCAGAGAAAGTGTTTGCAGACTGCTGAATCCACACACGGGTTTAACTCTGGAAATTGAGTGCACACATTGACAACCGTTCTGTTAGATAGCTGCGTTTTGGATTTAGAAGCAGATATTTCCCTGTGCTTACTGCCGTTTCTTCCATATGCCAGTAATGGTCTGAAAACGCCTGTTTTGGGACTCTGCAGAGAAAGTGTTTGCAGACTCCTGAATCCACACAAGGGTTTAACTCTGGAAGTTGAGTGCACACATTGACAACCGTTCTGTTAGATAGCTGCGTTTTGGATTTAGAAGCAGATATTTCCCTGTGCTTACTGCCGTTTCTTCCATATGCCGGTAATGGGCTGAAAACGCCTGTTTTGGGACTCTGCAGAGAAAGTGTTTGCAGACTGCTGAATCCACACACGGGTTTAACTCTGGAAGTTGAGTGCACACATTGACAACCGTTCTGTTAGATAGCTGCGTTTTGGATTTAGAAGCAGATATTTCCCTGTGCTTTCTGCCGTTTCTTCCATATGCCGGTAATGGGCTGAAAACGCCTGTTTTGGGACTCTGCAGAGAAAGTGTTTGCAGACTGCTGAATCCACACACGGGTTTAACTCTGGAAGTTGAGTGCACACATTGACAACCGTTCTGTTAGATAGCTGCGTTTTGGATTTAGAAGCAGATATTTCCCTGTGCTTACTGCTGTTTCTTCCATATGCCGGTAAAGGGCTGAAAACGCCTGTTTTGGGACTCTGCAGAGAAAGGGTTTGCAGACTGCTGAATCCACACACGGGTTTAACTCTGGAAGTTGAGTGCACACATTGACAACCGTTCTGTTAGATAGCTGCGTTTTGGATTTAGAAGCAGATATTTCCCTGGGCTTACTGCCGTTTCTTCCATATGCCGGTAATGGGCTGAAAACGCCTGTTTTGGGACTCTGCAGAGAAAGTGTTTGCAGACTGCTGAATCCACACACGGGTTTAACTCTGGAAGTTGAGTGCACACATTGACAACCGTTCTGTTAGATAGCTGCGTTTTGGATTTAGAAGCAGATATTTCCCTGTGCTTACTGCCGTTTCTTCCATATGCCGGTAATGGGCTGAAAACGCCTGTTTTGGGACTCTGCAGAGAAGATGTTTGCAGACTGCTGAATCCACACACGGGTTTAACTCTGGAAGTTGAGTGCACACATTGACAACCGTTCTGTTAGATAGCTGCGTTTTGGATTTAGAAGCAGATATTTCCCGGTGCTTACTGCTGTTTCTTCCATATGCCGGTAATGGGCTGAAAACGCCTGTTTTGGGACTCTGCAGAGAAAGTGTTTGCAGACTGCTGAATCCACACACGGGTTTAACTCTGGAAGTTGAGTGCACACATTGACAACCGTTCTGTTAGATAGCTGCGTTTTGGATTTAGAAGCAGATATTTCCCTGTGCTTACTGCTGTTTCTTCCATATGCCGGTAATGGGCTGAAAACGCCTGTTTTGGGACTCTGCAGAGAAAGTGTTTGCAGACTGCTGAATCCACACACGGGTTTAACTCTGGAAGTTGAGTGCACACATTGACAACCGTTCTGTTAGATAGCTGCGTTTTGGATTTAGAAGCAGATATTTCCCTGTGCTTACTGCTGTTTCTTCCATATGCCGGTAATGGGCTGAAAACGCCTGTTTTGGGACTCTGCAGAGAAAGGGTTTGCAGACTGCTGAATCCACACACGGGTTTAACTCTGGAAGTTGAGTGCACACATTGACAACCGTTCTGTTAGATAGCTGCGTTTTGGATTTAGAAGCAGATATTTTCCTGGGGTTACTGCTGTTTCTTCCATATGCCGGTAAAGGGCTGAAAACGCCTGTTTTGGGACTCTGCAGAGAAAGTGTTTGCAGACTGCTGAATCCACACACGGGTTTAACTCTGGAAGTTGAGTGCACACATTGACAACCGTTCTGTTAGATAGCTGCTTTTTGGATTTAGAAGCAGATATTTCCCTGTGCTTACTGCTGTTTCTTCCATATGCCGGTAATGGGCTGAAAACGCCTGTTTTGGGACTCTGCAGAGAAAGTGTTTGCAGACTGCTGAATCCACACACGGGTTTAACTCTGGAAGTTGAGTGCACACATTGACAACCGTTCTGTTAGATAGCTGCGTTTTGGATTTAGAAGCAGATATTTCCCTGGGCTTACTGCTGTTTCTTCCATATGCCAGTAATGGTCTGAAAACGCCTGTTTTGGGACTCTGCAGAGAAAGTGTTTGCAGACTCCTGAATCCACACAAGGGTTTAACTCTGGAAGTTGAGTGCACACATTGACAACTGTTCTGTTAGATAGCTGCGTTTTGGATTTAGAAGCAGATATTTCCCTGTGCTTACTGCTGTTTCTTCCATATGCCGGTAATGGGCTGAAAACGCCTGTTTTGGGACTCTGCAGAGAAAGTGTTTGCAGACTGCTGAATCCACACACGGGTTTAACTCTGGAAGTTGAGTGCACACATTGACAACCGTTCTGTTAGATAGCTGCGTTTTGGATTTAGAAGAAGATATTTCCCTGTGCTTACTGCTGTTTCTTCCATATGCCGGTAATGGGCTGAAAACGCCTGTTTGGGGACTCTGCAGAGAAAGTGTTTGCAGACTGCTGAATCCACACACCGGTTTAACTCTGGAAGTTGAGTGCACACATTGACAACCGTTCTGTTAGATAGCTGCGTTTTGGATTTAGAAGCAGATATTTCCCTGTGCTTACTGCTGTTTCTTCCATATGCCGGTAATGGCCTGAAAACGCCTGTTTTGGGACTCTGCAGAGAAAGTGTTTGCAGACTGCTGAATCCACACACGGGTTTATCTCTGGAAGTTGAGTGCACACATTGACAACCGTTCTGTTAGATAGCTGCGTTTTGGATTTAGAAGCAGATATTTCCCTGTGCTTACTGCTGTTTCTTCCATATGCCGGTAATGGGCTGAAAACGCCTGTTTTGCGACTCTGCAGAGAAAGTGTTTGCAGACTGCTGAATCCACACACGGGTTTAACTCTGGAAGTTGAGTGCACACATTGACAACCGTTCTGTTAGATAGCTGCGTTTTGGATTTAGAAGCAGATATTTCCCTGTGCTTACTGCCGTTTCTTCCATATGCCGGTAATGGGCTGAAAACGCCTGTTTTGGGACTCTGCAGAGAAGATGTTTGCAGACTGCTGAATCCACACACGGGTTTAACTCTGGAAGTTGAGTGCACACATTGACAACCGTTCTGTTAGATAGCTGTGTTTTGGATTTAGAAGCAGATATTTCCCTGTGCTTACTGCCGTTTCTTCCATATGCCGGTAATGGGCTGAAAACGCCTGTTTTGGGACTCTGCAGAGAAAGTGTTTGCAGACTGCTGAATCCACACACGGGTTTAACTCTGGAAGTTGAGTGCACACATTGACAACCGTTCTGTTAGATAGCTGCGTTTTGGATTTAGAAGCAGATATTTCCCTGGGTTTACTACTGTTTCTTCCACATGCCGGTAAAGGGCTGAAAACGCCTGTTTTGGGACTCTGCAGAGAAAGTGTTGCAGACTGCTGAATCCACACACGGGTTTAACTCTGGAAGTTGAGTGCACACATTGACAACCGTTCTGTTAGATAGCGGCGTTTTGGATTTAGAAGCAGATATTTCCCTGTGCTTACTGCTGTTTCTTCCATATGCCGGTAATGGGCTGAAAACGCCTGTTTTGGGACGCTGCAGAGAAAGTGTTTGCAGACTGCTGAATCCACACACGGGTTTAACTCTGGAAGTTGAGTGCACACATTGACAACCGTTCTGTTAGATAGCTGCGTTTTGGATTTAGAAGCAGATATTTCCCTGTTCTTACTGCCGTTTCTTCCATATGCCAGTAATGGTCTGAAAACGCCTGTTTTGGGACTCTGCAGAGAAAGTGTTTGCAGACTCCTGAATCCACACAAGGGTTTAACTCTGGAAGTTGAGTGCACACATTGACAACCGTTCTGTTAGATAGCTGCGTTTTGGATTTAGAAGCAGATATTTCCCTGTGCTTACTGCCGTTTCTTCCATATGCCGGTAATGGGCTGAAAACGCCTGTTTTGGGACTCTGCAGAGAAAGTGTTTGCAGACTGCTGAATCCACACACGGGTTTAACTCTGGAAGTTGAGTGCACACATTGACAACCGTTCTGTTAGATAGCTGCGTTTTGGATTTAGAAGCAGATATTTCCCTGTGCTTACTGCTGTTTCTTCCATATGCCGGTAAAGGGCTGAAAACGCCTGTTTTGGGACTCTGCAGAGAAAGGGTTTGCAGACTGCTGAATCCACACACGGGTTTAACTCTGGAAGTTGAGTGCACACATTGACAACCGTTCTGTTAGATAGCTGCGTTTTGGATTTAGAAGCAGATATTTCCCTGGGCTTACTGCCGTTTCTTCCATATGCCGGTAATGGGCTGAAAACGCCTGTTTTGGGACTCTGCAGAGAAAGTGTTTGCAGACTGCTGAATCCACACACGGGTTTAACTCTGGAAGTTGAGTGCACACATTGACAACCGTTCTGTTAGATAGCTGCGTTTTGGATTTAGAAGCAGATATTTCCCTGTGCTTACTGCCGTTTCTTCCATATGCCGGTAATGGGCTGAAAACGCCTGTTTTGGGACTCTGCAGAGAAGATGTTTGCAGACTGCTGAATCCACACACGGGTTTAACTCTGGAAGTTGAGTGCACACATTGACAACCGTTCTGTTAGATAGCTGCGTTTTGGATTTAGAAGCAGATATTTCCCGGTGCTTACTGCTGTTTCTTCCATATGCCGGTAATGGGCTGAAAACGCCTGTTTTGGGACTCTGCAGAGAAAGTGTTTGCAGACTGCTGAATCCACACACGGGTTTAACTCTGGAAGTTGAGTGCACACATTGACAACCGTTCTGTTAGATAGCTGCGTTTTGGATTTAGAAGCAGATATTTCCCTGTGCTTACTGCTGTTTCTTCCATATGCCGGTAATGGGCTGAAAACGCCTGTTTTGGGACTCTGCAGAGAAAGTGTTTGCAGACTGCTGAATCCACACACGGGTTTATCTCTGGAAGTTGAGTGCACACATTGACAACCGTTCTGTTAGATAGCTGCGTTTTGGATTTAGAAGCAGATATTTCCCTGTGCTTACTGCTGTTTCTTCCATATGCCGGTAATGGGCTGAAAACGCCTGTTTTGGGACTCTGCAGAGAAAGGGTTTGCAGACTGCTGAATCCACACACGGGTTTAACTCTGGAAGTTGAGTGCACACATTGACAACCGTTCTGTTAGATAGCTGCGTTTTGGATTTAGAAGCAGATATTTTCCTGGGGTTACTGCTGTTTCTTCCATATGCCGGTAAAGGGCTGAAAACGCCTGTTTTGGGACTCTGCAGAGAAAGTGTTTGCAGACTGCTGAATCCACACACGGGTTTAACTCTGGAAGTTGAGTGCACACATTGACAACCGTTCTGTTAGATAGCTGCTTTTTGGATTTAGAAGCAGATATTTCCCTGTGCTTACTGCTGTTTCTTCCATATGCCGGTAATGGGCTGAAAACGCCTGTTTTGGGACTCTGCAGAGAAAGTGTTTGCAGACTGCTGAATCCACACACGGGTTTAACTCTGGAAGTTGAGTGCACACATTGACAACCGTTCTGTTAGATAGCTGCGTTTTGGATTTAGAAGCAGATATTTCCCTGGGCTTACTGCTGTTTCTTCCATATGCCAGTAATGGTCTGAAAACGCCTGTTTTGGGACTCTGCAGAGAAAGTGTTTGCAGACTCCTGAATCCACACAAGGGTTTAACTCTGGAAGTTGAGTGCACACATTGACAACTGTTCTGTTAGATAGCTGCGTTTTGGATTTAGAAGCAGATATTTCCCTGTGCTTACTGCTGTTTCTTCCATATGCCGGTAATGGGCTGAAAACGCCTGTTTTGGGACTCTGCAGAGAAAGTGTTTGCAGACTGCTGAATCCACACACGGGTTTAACTCTGGAAGTTGAGTGCACACATTGACAACCGTTCTGTTAGATAGCTGCGTTTTGGATTTAGAAGCAGATATTTCCCTGTGCTTACTGCTGTTTCTTCCATATGCCGGTAATGGGCTGAAAACGCCTGTTTTGGGACTCTGCAGAGAAAGTGTTTGCAGACTGCTGAATCCACACACGGGTTTAACTCTGGAAATTGAGTGCACACATTGACAACCGTTCTGTTAGATAGCTGCGTTTTGGATTTAGAAGCAGATATTTCCCTGTGCTTACTGCCGTTTCTTCCATATGCCAGTAATGGTCTGAAAACGCCTGTTTTGGGACTCTGCAGAGAAAGTGTTTGCAGACTCCTGAATCCACACAAGGGTTTAACTCTGGAAGTTGAGTGCACACATTGACAACCGTTCTGTTAGATAGCTGCGTTTTGGATTTAGAAGCAGATATTTCCCTGTGCTTACTGCCGTTTCTTCCATATGCCGGTAATGGGCTGAAAACGCCTGTTTTGGGACTCTGCAGAGAAAGTGTTTGCAGACTGCTGAATCCACACACGGGTTTAACTCTGGAAGTTGAGTGCACACATTGACAACCGTTCTGTTAGATAGCTGCGTTTTGGATTTAGAAGCAGATATTTCCCTGTGCTTACTGCCGTTTCTTCCATATGCCGGTAATGGGCTGAAAACGCCTGTTTTGGGACTCTGCAGAGAAGATGTTTGCAGACTGCTGAATCCACACACGGGTTTAACTCTGGAAGTTGAGTGCACACATTGACAACCGTTCTGTTAGATAGCTGCGTTTTGGATTTAGAAGCAGATATTTCCCGGTGCTTACTGCTGTTTCTTCCATATGCCGGTAATGGGCTGAAAACGCCTGTTTTGGGACTCTGCAGAGAAAGTGTTTGCAGACTGCTGAATCCACACACGGGTTTAACTCTGGAAGTTGAGTGCACACATTGACAACCGTTCTGTTAGATAGCTGCGTTTTGGATTTAGAAGCAGATATTTCCCTGTGCTTACTGCTGTTTCTTCCATATGCCGGTAATGGGCTGAAAACGCCTGTTTTGGGACTCTGCAGAGAAAGTGTTTGCAGACTGCTGAATCCACACACGGGTTTAACTCTGGAAGTTGAGTGCACACATTGACAACCGTTCTGTTAGATAGCTGCGTTTTGGATTTAGAAGCAGATATTTCCCTGTGCTTACTGCTGTTTCTTCCATATGCCGGTAATGGGCTGAAAACGCCTGTTTTGGGACTCTGCAGAGAAAGGGTTTGCAGACTGCTGAATCCACACACGGGTTTAACTCTGGAAGTTGAGTGCACACATTGACAACCGTTCTGTTAGATAGCTGCGTTTTGGATTTAGAAGCAGATATTTTCCTGGGGTTACTGCTGTTTCTTCCATATGCCGGTAAAGGGCTGAAAACGCCTGTTTTGGGACTCTGCAGAGAAAGTGTTTGCAGACTGCTGAATCCACACACGGGTTTAACTCTGGAAGTTGAGTGCACACATTGACAACCGTTCTGTTAGATAGCTGCTTTTTGGATTTAGAAGCAGATATTTCCCTGTGCTTACTGCTGTTTCTTCCATATGCCGGTAATGGGCTGAAAACGCCTGTTTTGGGACTCTGCAGAGAAAGTGTTTGCAGACTGCTGAATCCACACACGGGTTTAACTCTGGAAGTTGAGTGCACACATTGACAACCGTTCTGTTAGATAGCTGCGTTTTGGATTTAGAAGCAGATATTTCCCTGGGCTTACTGCTGTTTCTTCCATATGCCAGTAATGGTCTGAAAACGCCTGTTTTGGGACTCTGCAGAGAAAGTGTTTGCAGACTCCTGAATCCACACAAGGGTTTAACTCTGGAAGTTGAGTGCACACATTGACAACTGTTCTGTTAGATAGCTGCGTTTTGGATTTAGAAGCAGATATTTCCCTGTGCTTACTGCTGTTTCTTCCATATGCCGGTAATGGGCTGAAAACGCCTGTTTTGGGACTCTGCAGAGAAAGTGTTTGCAGACTGCTGAATCCACACACGGGTTTAACTCTGGAAGTTGAGTGCACACATTGACAACCGTTCTGTTAGATAGCTGCGTTTTGGATTTAGAAGAAGATATTTCCCTGTGCTTACTGCTGTTTCTTCCATATGCCGGTAATGGGCTGAAAACGCCTGTTTGGGGACTCTGCAGAGAAAGTGTTTGCAGACTGCTGAATCCACACACCGGTTTAACTCTGGAAGTTGAGTGCACACATTGACAACCGTTCTGTTAGATAGCTGCGTTTTGGATTTAGAAGCAGATATTTCCCTGTGCTTACTGCTGTTTCTTCCATATGCCGGTAATGGCCTGAAAACGCCTGTTTTGGGACTCTGCAGAGAAAGTGTTTGCAGACTGCTGAATCCACACACGGGTTTAACTCTGGAAGTTGAGTGCACACATTGACAACCGTTCTGTTAGATAGCTGCGTTTTGGATTTAGAAGCAGATATTTCCCTGTGCTTACTGCCGTTTCTTCCATATGCCGGTAATGGGCTGAAAACGCCTGTTTTGGGACTCTGCAGAGAAAGTGTTTGCAGACTGCTGAATCCACACACGGGTTTAACTCTGGAAGTTGAGTGCACACATTGACAACCGTTCTGTTAGATAGCTGCGTTTTGGATTTAGAAGCAGATATTTCCCTGTGCTTTCTGCCGTTTCTTCCATATGCCGGTAATGGGCTGAAAACGCCTGTTTTGGGACTCTGCAGAGAAAGTGTTTGCAGACTGCTGAATCCACACACGGGTTTAACTCTGGAAGTTGAGTGCACACATTGACAACCGTTCTGTTAGATAGCTGCGTTTTGGATTTAGAAGCAGATATTTCCCTGTGCTTACTGCTGTTTCTTCCATATGCCGGTAAAGGGCTGAAAACGCCTGTTTTGGGACTCTGCAGAGAAAGGGTTTGCAGACTGCTGAATCCACACACGGGTTTAACTCTGGAAGTTGAGTGCACACATTGACAACCGTTCTGTTAGATAGCTGCGTTTTGGATTTAGAAGCAGATATTTCCCTGGGCTTACTGCCGTTTCTTCCATATGCCGGTAATGGGCTGAAAACGCCTGTTTTGGGACTCTGCAGAGAAAGTGTTTGCAGACTGCTGAATCCACACACGGGTTTAACTCTGGAAGTTGAGTGCACACATTGACAACCGTTCTGTTAGATAGCTGCGTTTTGGATTTAGAAGCAGATATTTCCCTGTGCTTACTGCCGTTTCTTCCATATGCCGGTAATGGGCTGAAAACGCCTGTTTTGGGACTCTGCAGAGAAGATGTTTGCAGACTGCTGAATCCACACACGGGTTTAACTCTGGAAGTTGAGTGCACACATTGACAACCGTTCTGTTAGATAGCTGCGTTTTGGATTTAGAAGCAGATATTTCCCGGTGCTTACTGCTGTTTCTTCCATATGCCGGTAATGGGCTGAAAACGCCTGTTTTGGGACTCTGCAGAGAAAGTGTTTGCAGACTGCTGAATCCACACACGGGTTTAACTCTGGAAGTTGAGTGCACACATTGACAACCGTTCTGTTAGATAGCTGCGTTTTGGATTTAGAAGCAGATATTTCCCTGTGCTTACTGCTGTTTCTTCCATATGCCGGTAATGGGCTGAAAACGCCTGTTTTGGGACTCTGCAGAGAAAGTGTTTGCAGACTGCTGAATCCACACACGGGTTTAACTCTGGAAGTTGAGTGCACACATTGACAACCGTTCTGTTAGATAGCTGCGTTTTGGATTTAGAAGCAGATATTTCCCTGTGCTTACTGCTGTTTCTTCCATATGCCGGTAATGGGCTGAAAACGCCTGTTTTGGGACTCTGCAGAGAAAGGGTTTGCAGACTGCTGAATCCACACACGGGTTTAACTCTGGAAGTTGAGTGCACACATTGACAACCGTTCTGTTAGATAGCTGCGTTTTGGATTTAGAAGCAGATATTTTCCTGGGGTTACTGCTGTTTCTTCCATATGCCGGTAAAGGGCTGAAAACGCCTGTTTTGGGACTCTGCAGAGAAAGTGTTTGCAGACTGCTGAATCCACACACGGGTTTAACTCTGGAAGTTGAGTGCACACATTGACAACCGTTCTGTTAGATAGCTGCTTTTTGGATTTAGAAGCAGATATTTCCCTGTGCTTACTGCTGTTTCTTCCATATGCCGGTAATGGGCTGAAAACGCCTGTTTTGGGACTCTGCAGAGAAAGTGTTTGCAGACTGCTGAATCCACACACGGGTTTAACTCTGGAAGTTGAGTGCACACATTGACAACCGTTCTGTTAGATAGCTGCGTTTTGGATTTAGAAGCAGATATTTCCCTGGGCTTACTGCTGTTTCTTCCATATGCCAGTAATGGTCTGAAAACGCCTGTTTTGGGACTCTGCAGAGAAAGTGTTTGCAGACTCCTGAATCCACACAAGGGTTTAACTCTGGAAGTTGAGTGCACACATTGACAACTGTTCTGTTAGATAGCTGCGTTTTGGATTTAGAAGCAGATATTTCCCTGTGCTTACTGCTGTTTCTTCCATATGCCGGTAATGGGCTGAAAACGCCTGTTTTGGGACTCTGCAGAGAAAGTGTTTGCAGACTGCTGAATCCACACACGGGTTTAACTCTGGAAGTTGAGTGCACACATTGACAACCGTTCTGTTAGATAGCTGCGTTTTGGATTTAGAAGCAGATATTTCCCTGTGCTTACTGCTGTTTCTTCCATATGCCGGTAATGGGCTGAAAACGCCTGTTTTGGGACTCTGCAGAGAAAGGGTTTGCAGACTGCTGAATCCACACACGGGTTTAACTCTGGAAGTTGAGTGCACACATTGACAACCGTTCTGTTAGATAGCTGCGTTTTGGATTTAGAAGCAGATATTTTCCTGGGGTTACTGCTGTTTCTTCCATATGCCGGTAAAGGGCTGAAAACGCCTGTTTTGGGACTCTGCAGAGAAAGTGTTTGCAGACTGCTGAATCCACACACGGGTTTAACTCTGGAAGTTGAGTGCACACATTGACAACCGTTCTGTTAGATAGCTGCTTTTTGGATTTAGAAGCAGATATTTCCCTGTGCTTACTGCTGTTTCTTCCATATGCCGGTAATGGGCTGAAAACGCCTGTTTTGGGACTCTGCAGAGAAAGTGTTTGCAGACTGCTGAATCCACACACGGGTTTAACTCTGGAAGTTGAGTGCACACATTGACAACCGTTCTGTTAGATAGCTGCGTTTTGGATTTAGAAGCAGATATTTCCCTGGGCTTACTGCTGTTTCTTCCATATGCCAGTAATGGTCTGAAAACGCCTGTTTTGGGACTCTGCAGAGAAAGTGTTTGCAGACTCCTGAATCCACACAAGGGTTTAACTCTGGAAGTTGAGTGCACACATTGACAACTGTTCTGTTAGATAGCTGCGTTTTGGATTTAGAAGCAGATATTTCCCTGTGCTTACTGCTGTTTCTTCCATATGCCGGTAATGGGCTGAAAACGCCTGTTTTGGGACTCTGCAGAGAAAGTGTTTGCAGACTGCTGAATCCACACACGGGTTTAACTCTGGAAGTTGAGTGCACACATTGACAACCGTTCTGTTAGATAGCTGCGTTTTGGATTTAGAAGAAGATATTTCCCTGTGCTTACTGCTGTTTCTTCCATATGCCGGTAATGGGCTGAAAACGCCTGTTTGGGGACTCTGCAGAGAAAGTGTTTGCAGACTGCTGAATCCACACACCGGTTTAACTCTGGAAGTTGAGTGCACACATTGACAACCGTTCTGTTAGATAGCTGCGTTTTGGATTTAGAAGCAGATATTTCCCTGTGCTTACTGCTGTTTCTTCCATATGCCGGTAATGGCCTGAAAACGCCTGTTTTGGGACTCTGCAGAGAAAGTGTTTGCAGACTGCTGAATCCACACACGGGTTTATCTCTGGAAGTTGAGTGCACACATTGACAACCGTTCTGTTAGATAGCTGCGTTTTGGATTTAGAAGCAGATATTTCCCTGTGCTTACTGCTGTTTCTTCCATATGCCGGTAATGGGCTGAAAACGCCTGTTTTGCGACTCTGCAGAGAAAGTGTTTGCAGACTGCTGAATCCACACACGGGTTTAACTCTGGAAGTTGAGTGCACACATTGACAACCGTTCTGTTAGATAGCTGCGTTTTGGATTTAGAAGCAGATATTTCCCTGTGCTTACTGCCGTTTCTTCCATATGCCGGTAATGGGCTGAAAACGCCTGTTTTGGGACTCTGCAGAGAAGATGTTTGCAGACTGCTGAATCCACACACGGGTTTAACTCTGGAAGTTGAGTGCACACATTGACAACCGTTCTGTTAGATAGCTGTGTTTTGGATTTAGAAGCAGATATTTCCCTGTGCTTACTGCCGTTTCTTCCATATGCCGGTAATGGGCTGAAAACGCCTGTTTTGGGACTCTGCAGAGAAAGTGTTTGCAGACTGCTGAATCCACACACGGGTTTAACTCTGGAAGTTGAGTGCACACATTGACAACCGTTCTGTTAGATAGCTGCGTTTTGGATTTAGAAGCAGATATTTCCCTGGGTTTACTACTGTTTCTTCCACATGCCGGTAAAGGGCTGAAAACGCCTGTTTTGGGACTCTGCAGAGAAAGTGTTGCAGACTGCTGAATCCACACACGGGTTTAACTCTGGAAGTTGAGTGCACACATTGACAACCGTTCTGTTAGATAGCGGCGTTTTGGATTTAGAAGCAGATATTTCCCTGTGCTTACTGCTGTTTCTTCCATATGCCGGTAATGGGCTGAAAACGCCTGTTTTGGGACGCTGCAGAGAAAGTGTTTGCAGACTGCTGAATCCACACACGGGTTTAACTCTGGAAGTTGAGTGCACACATTGACAACCGTTCTGTTAGATAGCTGCGTTTTGGATTTAGAAGCAGATATTTCCCTGTTCTTACTGCCGTTTCTTCCATATGCCAGTAATGGTCTGAAAACGCCTGTTTTGGGACTCTGCAGAGAAAGTGTTTGCAGACTCCTGAATCCACACAAGGGTTTAACTCTGGAAGTTGAGTGCACACATTGACAACCGTTCTGTTAGATAGCTGCGTTTTGGATTTAGAAGCAGATATTTCCCTGTGCTTACTGCCGTTTCTTCCATATGCCGGTAATGGGCTGAAAACGCCTGTTTTGGGACTCTGCAGAGAAAGTGTTTGCAGACTGCTGAATCCACACACGGGTTTAACTCTGGAAGTTGAGTGCACACATTGACAACCGTTCTGTTAGATAGCTGCGTTTTGGATTTAGAAGCAGATATTTCCCTGTGCTTACTGCTGTTTCTTCCATATGCCGGTAAAGGGCTGAAAACGCCTGTTTTGGGACTCTGCAGAGAAAGGGTTTGCAGACTGCTGAATCCACACACGGGTTTAACTCTGGAAGTTGAGTGCACACATTGACAACCGTTCTGTTAGATAGCTGCGTTTTGGATTTAGAAGCAGATATTTCCCTGGGCTTACTGCCGTTTCTTCCATATGCCGGTAATGGGCTGAAAACGCCTGTTTTGGGACTCTGCAGAGAAAGTGTTTGCAGACTGCTGAATCCACACACGGGTTTAACTCTGGAAGTTGAGTGCACACATTGACAACCGTTCTGTTAGATAGCTGCGTTTTGGATTTAGAAGCAGATATTTCCCTGTGCTTACTGCCGTTTCTTCCATATGCCGGTAATGGGCTGAAAACGCCTGTTTTGGGACTCTGCAGAGAAGATGTTTGCAGACTGCTGAATCCACACACGGGTTTAACTCTGGAAGTTGAGTGCACACATTGACAACCGTTCTGTTAGATAGCTGCGTTTTGGATTTAGAAGCAGATATTTCCCGGTGCTTACTGCTGTTTCTTCCATATGCCGGTAATGGGCTGAAAACGCCTGTTTTGGGACTCTGCAGAGAAAGTGTTTGCAGACTGCTGAATCCACACACGGGTTTAACTCTGGAAGTTGAGTGCACACATTGACAACCGTTCTGTTAGATAGCTGCGTTTTGGATTTAGAAGCAGATATTTCCCTGTGCTTACTGCTGTTTCTTCCATATGCCGGTAATGGGCTGAAAACGCCTGTTTTGGGACTCTGCAGAGAAAGTGTTTGCAGACTGCTGAATCCACACACGGGTTTATCTCTGGAAGTTGAGTGCACACATTGACAACCGTTCTGTTAGATAGCTGCGTTTTGGATTTAGAAGCAGATATTTCCCTGTGCTTACTGCTGTTTCTTCCATATGCCGGTAATGGGCTGAAAACGCCTGTTTTGGGACTCTGCAGAGAAAGGGTTTGCAGACTGCTGAATCCACACACGGGTTTAACTCTGGAAGTTGAGTGCACACATTGACAACCGTTCTGTTAGATAGCTGCGTTTTGGATTTAGAAGCAGATATTTTCCTGGGGTTACTGCTGTTTCTTCCATATGCCGGTAAAGGGCTGAAAACGCCTGTTTTGGGACTCTGCAGAGAAAGTGTTTGCAGACTGCTGAATCCACACACGGGTTTAACTCTGGAAGTTGAGTGCACACATTGACAACCGTTCTGTTAGATAGCTGCTTTTTGGATTTAGAAGCAGATATTTCCCTGTGCTTACTGCTGTTTCTTCCATATGCCGGTAATGGGCTGAAAACGCCTGTTTTGGGACTCTGCAGAGAAAGTGTTTGCAGACTGCTGAATCCACACACGGGTTTAACTCTGGAAGTTGAGTGCACACATTGACAACCGTTCTGTTAGATAGCTGCGTTTTGGATTTAGAAGCAGATATTTCCCTGGGCTTACTGCTGTTTCTTCCATATGCCAGTAATGGTCTGAAAACGCCTGTTTTGGGACTCTGCAGAGAAAGTGTTTGCAGACTCCTGAATCCACACAAGGGTTTAACTCTGGAAGTTGAGTGCACACATTGACAACTGTTCTGTTAGATAGCTGCGTTTTGGATTTAGAAGCAGATATTTCCCTGTGCTTACTGCTGTTTCTTCCATATGCCGGTAATGGGCTGAAAACGCCTGTTTTGGGACTCTGCAGAGAAAGTGTTTGCAGACTGCTGAATCCACACACGGGTTTAACTCTGGAAGTTGAGTGCACACATTGACAACCGTTCTGTTAGATAGCTGCGTTTTGGATTTAGAAGCAGATATTTCCCTGTGCTTACTGCTGTTTCTTCCATATGCCGGTAATGGGCTGAAAACGCCTGTTTTGGGACTCTGCAGAGAAAGTGTTTGCAGACTGCTGAATCCACACACGGGTTTAACTCTGGAAATTGAGTGCACACATTGACAACCGTTCTGTTAGATAGCTGCGTTTTGGATTTAGAAGCAGATATTTCCCTGTGCTTACTGCCGTTTCTTCCATATGCCAGTAATGGTCTGAAAACGCCTGTTTTGGGACTCTGCAGAGAAAGTGTTTGCAGACTCCTGAATCCACACAAGGGTTTAACTCTGGAAGTTGAGTGCACACATTGACAACCGTTCTGTTAGATAGCTGCGTTTTGGATTTAGAAGCAGATATTTCCCTGTGCTTACTGCCGTTTCTTCCATATGCCGGTAATGGGCTGAAAACGCCTGTTTTGGGACTCTGCAGAGAAAGTGTTTGCAGACTGCTGAATCCACACACGGGTTTAACTCTGGAAGTTGAGTGCACACATTGACAACCGTTCTGTTAGATAGCTGCGTTTTGGATTTAGAAGCAGATATTTCCCTGTGCTTACTGCCGTTTCTTCCATATGCCGGTAATGGGCTGAAAACGCCTGTTTTGGGACTCTGCAGAGAAGATGTTTGCAGACTGCTGAATCCACACACGGGTTTAACTCTGGAAGTTGAGTGCACACATTGACAACCGTTCTGTTAGATAGCTGCGTTTTGGATTTAGAAGCAGATATTTCCCGGTGCTTACTGCTGTTTCTTCCATATGCCGGTAATGGGCTGAAAACGCCTGTTTTGGGACTCTGCAGAGAAAGTGTTTGCAGACTGCTGAATCCACACACGGGTTTAACTCTGGAAGTTGAGTGCACACATTGACAACCGTTCTGTTAGATAGCTGCGTTTTGGATTTAGAAGCAGATATTTCCCTGTGCTTACTGCTGTTTCTTCCATATGCCGGTAATGGGCTGAAAACGCCTGTTTTGGGACTCTGCAGAGAAAGTGTTTGCAGACTGCTGAATCCACACACGGGTTTAACTCTGGAAGTTGAGTGCACACATTGACAACCGTTCTGTTAGATAGCTGCGTTTTGGATTTAGAAGCAGATATTTCCCTGTGCTTACTGCTGTTTCTTCCATATGCCGGTAATGGGCTGAAAACGCCTGTTTTGGGACTCTGCAGAGAAAGGGTTTGCAGACTGCTGAATCCACACACGGGTTTAACTCTGGAAGTTGAGTGCACACATTGACAACCGTTCTGTTAGATAGCTGCGTTTTGGATTTAGAAGCAGATATTTTCCTGGGGTTACTGCTGTTTCTTCCATATGCCGGTAAAGGGCTGAAAACGCCTGTTTTGGGACTCTGCAGAGAAAGTGTTTGCAGACTGCTGAATCCACACACGGGTTTAACTCTGGAAGTTGAGTGCACACATTGACAACCGTTCTGTTAGATAGCTGCTTTTTGGATTTAGAAGCAGATATTTCCCTGTGCTTACTGCTGTTTCTTCCATATGCCGGTAATGGGCTGAAAACGCCTGTTTTGGGACTCTGCAGAGAAAGTGTTTGCAGACTGCTGAATCCACACACGGGTTTAACTCTGGAAGTTGAGTGCACACATTGACAACCGTTCTGTTAGATAGCTGCGTTTTGGATTTAGAAGCAGATATTTCCCTGGGCTTACTGCTGTTTCTTCCATATGCCAGTAATGGTCTGAAAACGCCTGTTTTGGGACTCTGCAGAGAAAGTGTTTGCAGACTCCTGAATCCACACAAGGGTTTAACTCTGGAAGTTGAGTGCACACATTGACAACTGTTCTGTTAGATAGCTGCGTTTTGGATTTAGAAGCAGATATTTCCCTGTGCTTACTGCTGTTTCTTCCATATGCCGGTAATGGGCTGAAAACGCCTGTTTTGGGACTCTGCAGAGAAAGTGTTTGCAGACTGCTGAATCCACACACGGGTTTAACTCTGGAAGTTGAGTGCACACATTGACAACCGTTCTGTTAGATAGCTGCGTTTTGGATTTAGAAGAAGATATTTCCCTGTGCTTACTGCTGTTTCTTCCATATGCCGGTAATGGGCTGAAAACGCCTGTTTGGGGACTCTGCAGAGAAAGTGTTTGCAGACTGCTGAATCCACACACCGGTTTAACTCTGGAAGTTGAGTGCACACATTGACAACCGTTCTGTTAGATAGCTGCGTTTTGGATTTAGAAGCAGATATTTCCCTGTGCTTACTGCTGTTTCTTCCATATGCCGGTAATGGCCTGAAAACGCCTGTTTTGGGACTCTGCAGAGAAAGTGTTTGCAGACTGCTGAATCCACACACGGGTTTAACTCTGGAAGTTGAGTGCACACATTGACAACCGTTCTGTTAGATAGCTGCGTTTTGGATTTAGAAGCAGATATTTCCCTGTGCTTACTGCCGTTTCTTCCATATGCCGGTAATGGGCTGAAAACGCCTGTTTTGGGACTCTGCAGAGAAAGTGTTTGCAGACTGCTGAATCCACACACGGGTTTAACTCTGGAAGTTGAGTGCACACATTGACAACCGTTCTGTTAGATAGCTGCGTTTTGGATTTAGAAGCAGATATTTCCCTGTGCTTTCTGCCGTTTCTTCCATATGCCGGTAATGGGCTGAAAACGCCTGTTTTGGGACTCTGCAGAGAAAGTGTTTGCAGACTGCTGAATCCACACACGGGTTTAACTCTGGAAGTTGAGTGCACACATTGACAACCGTTCTGTTAGATAGCTGCGTTTTGGATTTAGAAGCAGATATTTCCCTGTGCTTACTGCTGTTTCTTCCATATGCCGGTAAAGGGCTGAAAACGCCTGTTTTGGGACTCTGCAGAGAAAGGGTTTGCAGACTGCTGAATCCACACACGGGTTTAACTCTGGAAGTTGAGTGCACACATTGACAACCGTTCTGTTAGATAGCTGCGTTTTGGATTTAGAAGCAGATATTTCCCTGGGCTTACTGCCGTTTCTTCCATATGCCGGTAATGGGCTGAAAACGCCTGTTTTGGGACTCTGCAGAGAAAGTGTTTGCAGACTGCTGAATCCACACACGGGTTTAACTCTGGAAGTTGAGTGCACACATTGACAACCGTTCTGTTAGATAGCTGCGTTTTGGATTTAGAAGCAGATATTTCCCTGTGCTTACTGCCGTTTCTTCCATATGCCGGTAATGGGCTGAAAACGCCTGTTTTGGGACTCTGCAGAGAAGATGTTTGCAGACTGCTGAATCCACACACGGGTTTAACTCTGGAAGTTGAGTGCACACATTGACAACCGTTCTGTTAGATAGCTGCGTTTTGGATTTAGAAGCAGATATTTCCCGGTGCTTACTGCTGTTTCTTCCATATGCCGGTAATGGGCTGAAAACGCCTGTTTTGGGACTCTGCAGAGAAAGTGTTTGCAGACTGCTGAATCCACACACGGGTTTAACTCTGGAAGTTGAGTGCACACATTGACAACCGTTCTGTTAGATAGCTGCGTTTTGGATTTAGAAGCAGATATTTCCCTGTGCTTACTGCTGTTTCTTCCATATGCCGGTAATGGGCTGAAAACGCCTGTTTTGGGACTCTGCAGAGAAAGTGTTTGCAGACTGCTGAATCCACACACGGGTTTAACTCTGGAAGTTGAGTGCACACATTGACAACCGTTCTGTTAGATAGCTGCGTTTTGGATTTAGAAGCAGATATTTCCCTGTGCTTACTGCTGTTTCTTCCATATGCCGGTAATGGGCTGAAAACGCCTGTTTTGGGACTCTGCAGAGAAAGGGTTTGCAGACTGCTGAATCCACACACGGGTTTAACTCTGGAAGTTGAGTGCACACATTGACAACCGTTCTGTTAGATAGCTGCGTTTTGGATTTAGAAGCAGATATTTTCCTGGGGTTACTGCTGTTTCTTCCATATGCCGGTAAAGGGCTGAAAACGCCTGTTTTGGGACTCTGCAGAGAAAGTGTTTGCAGACTGCTGAATCCACACACGGGTTTAACTCTGGAAGTTGAGTGCACACATTGACAACCGTTCTGTTAGATAGCTGCTTTTTGGATTTAGAAGCAGATATTTCCCTGTGCTTACTGCTGTTTCTTCCATATGCCGGTAATGGGCTGAAAACGCCTGTTTTGGGACTCTGCAGAGAAAGTGTTTGCAGACTGCTGAATCCACACACGGGTTTAACTCTGGAAGTTGAGTGCACACATTGACAACCGTTCTGTTAGATAGCTGCGTTTTGGATTTAGAAGCAGATATTTCCCTGGGCTTACTGCTGTTTCTTCCATATGCCAGTAATGGTCTGAAAACGCCTGTTTTGGGACTCTGCAGAGAAAGTGTTTGCAGACTCCTGAATCCACACAAGGGTTTAACTCTGGAAGTTGAGTGCACACATTGACAACTGTTCTGTTAGATAGCTGCGTTTTGGATTTAGAAGCAGATATTTCCCTGTGCTTACTGCTGTTTCTTCCATATGCCGGTAATGGGCTGAAAACGCCTGTTTTGGGACTCTGCAGAGAAAGTGTTTGCAGACTGCTGAATCCACACACGGGTTTAACTCTGGAAGTTGAGTGCACACATTGACAACCGTTCTGTTAGATAGCTGCGTTTTGGATTTAGAAGAAGATATTTCCCTGTGCTTACTGCTGTTTCTTCCATATGCCGGTAATGGGCTGAAAACGCCTGTTTGGGGACTCTGCAGAGAAAGTGTTTGCAGACTGCTGAATCCACACACCGGTTTAACTCTGGAACTTGAGTGCACACATTGACAACCGTTCTGTTAGATAGCTGCGTTTTGGATTTAGAAGCAGATATTTCCCTGTGCTTACTGCTGTTTCTTCCATATGCCGGTAATGGCCTGAAAACGCCTGTTTTGGGACTCTGCAGAGAAAGTGTTTGCAGACTGCTGAATCCACACACGGGTTTATCTCTGGAAGTTGAGTGCACACATTGACAACCGTTCTGTTAGATAGCTGCGTTTTGGATTTAGAAGCAGATATTTCCCTGTGCTTACTGCTGTTTCTTCCATATGCCGGTAATGGGCTGAAAACGCCTGTTTTGCGACTCTGCAGAGAAAGTGTTTGCAGACTGCTGAATCCACACACGGGTTTAACTCTGGAAGTTGAGTGCACACATTGACAACCGTTCTGTTAGATAGCTGCGTTTTGGATTTAGAAGCAGATATTTCCCTGTGCTTACTGCCGTTTCTTCCATATGCCGGTAATGGGCTGAAAACGCCTGTTTTGGGACTCTGCAGAGAAGATGTTTGCAGACTGCTGAATCCACACACGGGTTTAACTCTGGAAGTTGAGTGCACACATTGACAACCGTTCTGTTAGATAGCTGTGTTTTGGATTTAGAAGCAGATATTTCCCTGTGCTTACTGCCGTTTCTTCCATATGCCGGTAATGGGCTGAAAACGCCTGTTTTGGGACTCTGCAGAGAAAGTGTTTGCAGACTGCTGAATCCACACACGGGTTTAACTCTGGAAGTTGAGTGCACACATTGACAACCGTTCTGTTAGATAGCTGCGTTTTGGATTTAGAAGCAGATATTTCCCTGGGGTTACTACTGTTTCTTCCACATGCCGGTAAAGGGCTGAAAACGCCTGTTTTGGGACTCTGCAGAGAAAGTGTTGCAGACTGCTGAATCCACACACGGGTTTAACTCTGGAAGTTGAGTGCACACATTGACAACCGTTCTGTTAGATAGCGGCGTTTTGGATTTAGAAGCAGATATTTCCCTGTGCTTACTGCTGTTTCTTCCATATGCCGGTAATGGGCTGAAAACGCCTGTTTTGGGACTCTGCAGAGAAATTGTTTGCAGACTGCTGAATCCACACACGGGTTTAACTCTGGAAGTTGAGTGCACACATTGACAACCGTTCTGTTAGATAGCTGCGTTTTGGATTTAGAAGCAGATATTTCCCTGTGCTTACTGCCGTTTCTTCCATATGCCGGTAATGGGCTGAAAACGCCTGTTTTGGGACTCTGCAAAGAAAGTGTTTGCAGACTGCTGAATCCACACACGGGTTTAACTCTGGAAGTTGAGTGCACACATTGACAACCGTTCTGTTAGATAGCTGCGTTTTGGATTTAGAAGCAGATATTTCCCTGTGCTTACTGCTGTTTCTTCCATCTGCCGGTATTGGGCTGAAAACGCCTGTTTTGGGACTCTGCACAGAAAGTGTTTGCAGACTGCTGAATCCACACTCGGGTTTATCTCTGGAAGTTGAGTGCACGCATTGACAACCATTCAGTTAGATAGCTGCCTTTTGGTTTTAGAAGCAGTTATTTCTCTTTACAGCATATACTCTCATTCACTCTGGAATAGCCAAACGCAGCTCCTAAAAGAAACGGGTTTCTAAGTATAATCAGATATTTCTCTTTACATCTTGTACCCCAGTACACTCTGATATATGCATACGCAGCTCCTGGAAGAAACGTGTTTGTAACTCGCTGAATCTGTGCATATATTGAAGTCTCTTAGGTGAATGAACACACAGCAGAGGAGTTTGAAAAAAACATTTCTTCCATGTTATAGATGCACTGTTAACTGCTATTGCTTTTAGGCTGGTGTTTTCCTGGAAATGTTGGTTTTAGAATTTCCATATAAATGGTTTGTAAACTGCTGCTTAAGTGGAGCAGTTTAATTCGTTAAGTTGAATGCCCTCATTCACAATCATTCTGTTAGCTAGCTCCGTTTTGGTTTTAGAAGCCTGTGTTTCTAGTTACAGCATATACTCCCATTCATTCTGGAATAGCCAAACGCAGCTCCCAGAATAGACGTGTTTCTAAGTCGCTGAATCTAAACATAGATTCAACTCCCTTAGGTGAACGAACACACAGCACAGCAGTTTGAAAGAAACGTTTTATTTGAGTTTTAGACGCAGTCTTATTGCTATTTCTTAGAGGCCGGTATTTTGCTGGGAATGTCTGTTTTAGAATCTGCACAAAAATCTTTTCTAAACTGCTGCATAGAAACAACAGTTTATCTCAATAAGCTGAATGCACACAGTGACAACCATTCTGTTAGATGGCTCCGTGTTTGTTTTAGAACCAGATATTTCACTTTAAACCTTATACTCCAGTACACTCTGGAATATGCAAATGCAGCTCCTGGAAGAAACGTGTTTCTTACTCGCTGAATCTGAATATATACTCAAGACTCTTAGGTGAATGAACACAGAGCAGAGCATTTTGAAGAAAACGTTTCTTCTATGTTATAGATGCAGTCTTACTGCTACTTCTTTTAGGCTGGTGTTTTGCTGCAAATGTTGATTTTAGAATTTGCATATAAAGGGTTTCTAAACTGCTGCCTAAGAAGAGCAGATTAACCCTTTAAGTTGAATGCACACATTCACAACCATTCTGTTAGATAGCTCCGTTTTGGTTTTAGAAACAGATATTTCTCTTTACAGCATTTACTCCCATACACTCTGGAATATCGAAATGCAGCTCCTAGAATAAACGTGTTTCAAACTCGCTGAATCCAAACATAGATTCAACGACCTTTGGTGAACGAACACACTGCAGAGCAGTTTGAAAGAAACGTTCCCTCTGAGTTTTAGACGCAGTCTTACTGCTATTTCTTATAGGCCGGTATTTTGCTGGAAATGTCTGTTTGAGAATCTACACAGAAATGTTTTCTAAACTGCTGCATACAAACAGCAGTTTAGCTCAGTAAGTTGAATGCACACATTGACAACCATTCCATTAGATCATCCGTTTTTCTTTTGGAACGAGACATTTGTCTTTACATCTTATACTCCAGTATACTCTGGAATAGGCAAACACAGCTCCTGGAAGAAACGTGTTGCTAACTAGCTGAATCTGAACATATATTCAAGTCTCTTATATGAATGAACACACAGCAGAGCAGTTTGAAAACAGTTTCTCCCATGTTAAAGATGCAATCTTACTGCTATTTCCTATAGGCTGGTGTTCTGCTGGAAAGGTCTGTATTTGCATATAAAGGGCTTCTAAAGTGCTGCATGAGAAGAGCAGTTTACCTCTTTAAGCCGAAGGCACACATTCACAACCACTCTGCTAGATAGATCCATTTTGGTTTTAGAAACAGATATTTCTCTTTACAGCATATACTCCCATTCAATCTGGAATATCCAAAGACAGCTCCTAGAATAAACGTGTTTCTATCTCGCTGAATCTAAACATAGATTCAACTCCCTTAGGCCAAAGAACACAAGGCCGAGCAGTTTGAAAGAAACGTTTCTTCTGAGTTTTAGACGCAGTCTTAATGCTCTTTCTTATATATGCCGGTACTGGGCCGGAAAGGCCTGTTTTGAGACTCTGCACAGAAAGTGTTTGCAGACTGCTGAATCCACACACGGGTTTAACTCTGGAAGTTGAGTGCACACATTGACAACCGTTCTGTTAGATAGCTGCGTTTTGGATTTAGAAGCAGATATTTCCCTGGGGTTACTGCTGTTTCTTCCATATGACGGTATAGGGCTGAAAACGCCTGTTTTGGGACTCTGCAGAGAAAGTGTTTGCAGACTGCTGAATCCACACACGGGTTTAGCTCTGGAAGTTGAGTGCACACATTGACAACCGTTCTGTTAGATAGCTGCGTTTTGGATTTAGAAGCAGATATTTCCCTGTGCTTACTGCTGTTTCTTCCTTATGCCGGTAATGGGCTGAAAACGCCTGTTTTGGGACTCTGCAGAGAAAGTGTTTGCAGACTGCTGAATCCACACACGGGTTTAACTCTGGAAGTTGAGTGCACACATTGACAACCGTTCTGTTAGATAGCTGCGTTTTGGATTTAGAAGCAGATATTTCCCTGTGCTTACTGCCGTTTCTTCCATATGCCAGTAATGGGCTGAAAACGCCTGTTTTGGGACTCTGCAGAGAAAGTGTTTGCAGACTGCTGAATCCACACACGGGTTTAACTCTGGAAGCTGAGTGCACACATTGACAACCGTTCTGTTAGATAGCTGCGTTTTGGATTTAGAAGCAGATATTTCCCTGTGCTTACTGCCGTTTCTTCCATATGCCGGTAATGGGCTGAAAACGCCTGTTTTGGGACTCTGCAGAGAAGATGTTTGCAGACTGCTGAATCCACACACGGGTTTAACTCTGGAAGTTGAGTGCACACATTGACAACCGTTCTGTTAGATAGCTGCGTTTTGTATTTAGAAGCAGATATTTCCCGGTGCTTACTGCTGTTTCTTCCATATGCCGGTAATGGGCTGAAAACGCCTGTTTTGGGACTCTGCAGAGAAAGTGTTTGCAGACTGCTGAATCCACACACGGGTTTAACTCTGGAAGTTGAGTGCACACATTGACAACCGTTCTGTTAGATAGCTGCGTTTTGGATTTAGAAGCAGATATTTCCCTGTGCTTACTGCTGTTTCTTCCATATGCCGGTAATGGGCTGAAAACGCCTGTTTTGGGACTCTGCAGAGAAAGTGTTGGCAGACTGCTGAATCCACACACGGGTTTAACTCTGGAAGCTGAGTGCACACATTGAAAACCGTTCTGTTAGATAGCTGCTTTTTGGATTTAGAAGCAGATATTTCCCTGTGCTTACTGCTGTTTCTTCCATATGCCGGTAATGGGCTGAAAACGCCTGTTTTGGGACTCTGCAGAGAAAGTGTTTGCAGACTGCTGAATCCACACACGGGTTTAACTCTGGAAGTTGAGTGCACACATTGACAACCGTTCTGTTAGATAGCTGCGTTTTGGATTTAGAAGCAGATATTTCCCTGTGCTTACTGCTGTTTCTTCCATATGCCGGTAATGGGCTGAAAACGCCTGTATGGGTACTCTGCAGAGAAAGTGTTTGCAGACTGCTGAATCCACACACGGGTTTAACTCTGGAAGTTGAGTGCACACATTGACAACCGTTCTGTTAGATAGCTGCGTTTTGGATTTAGAAGCAGATATTTCCCTGTGCTTACTGCCGTTTCTTCCATATGCCGGTAATGGGCTGAAAACGCCTGTTTTGGGACTCTGCAGAGAAAGTGTTTGCAGACTGCTGAATCCACACACGGGTTTAACTCTGGAAGTTGAGTGCACACATTGACAACCGTTCTGTTAGATAGCTGCGTTTTGGATTTAGAAGCAGATATTTCCCTGTGCTTACTGCCGTTTCTTCCATATGCCGGTAATGGGCTGAAAACGCCTGTTTTGGGACTCTGCAGAGAAGATGTTTGCAGACTGCTGAATCCACACACGGGTTTAACTCTGGAAGTTGAGTGCACACATTGACAACCGTTCTGTTAGATAGCTGCGTTTTGGATTTAGAAGCAGATATTTCCCTGTGCTTACTGCCGTTTCTTCCATATGCCGGTAATGGGCTGAAAACGCCTGTTTTGGGACTCTGCAGAGAAAGTGTTTGCAGACTGCTGAATCCACACACGGGTTTAACTCTGGAAGTTGAGTGCACACATTGACAACCGTTCTGTTAGATAGCTGCGTTTTGGATTTAGAAGCAGATATTTCCCTGTGCTTACTGCTGTTTCTTCCATATGCCGGTAATGGGCTGAAAACGCCTGTTTTGGGACTCTGCAGAGAAAGGGTTTGCAGACTGCTGAATCCACACACGGGTTTAACTCTGGAAGTTGAGTGCACACATTGACAACCGTTCTGTTAGATAGCTGCGTTTTGGATTTAGAAGCAGATATTTTCCTGGGGTTACTGCTGTTTCTTCCATATGCCGGTAAAGGGCTGAAAACGCCTGTTTTGGGACTCTGCAGAGAAAGTGTTTGCAGACTGCTGAATCCACACACGGGTTTAACTCTGGAAGTTGAGTGCACACATTGACAACCGTTCTGTTAGATAGCTGCTTTTTGGATTTAGAAGCAGATATTTCCCTGTGCTTACTGCTGTTTCTTCCATATGCCGGTAATGGGCTGAAAACGCCTGTTTTGGGACTCTGCAGAGAAAGTGTTTGCAGACTGCTGAATCCACACACGGGTTTAACTCTGGAAGTTGAGTGCACACATTGACAACCGTTCTGTTAGATAGCTGCCTTTTGGATTTAGAAGCAGATATTTCCCTGGGCTTACTGCTGTTTCTTCCATATGCCAGTAATGGTCTGAAAACGCCTGTTTTGGGACTCTGCAGAGAAAGTGTTTGCAGACTCCTGAATCCACACAAGGGTTTAACTCTGGAAGTTGAGTGCACACATTGACAACTGTTCTGTTAGATAGCTGCGTTTTGGATTTAGAAGCAGATATTTCCCTGTGCTTACTGCTGTTTCTTCCATATGCCGGTAATGGGCTGAAAACGCCTGTTTTGGGACTCTGCAGAGAAAGTGTTTGCAGACTGCTGAATCCACACACGGGTTTAACTCTGGAAGTTGAGTGCACACATTGACAACCGTTCTGTTAGATAGCTGCGTTTTGGATTTAGAAGCAGATATTTCCCTGTGCTTACTGCTGTTTCTTCCATATGCCGGTAATGGGCTGAAAACGCCTGTTTGGGGACTCTGCAGAGAAAGTGTTTGCAGACTGCTGAATCCACACACCGGTTTAACTTTGGAAGTTGAGTGCACACATTGACAACCGTTCTATTAGATAGCTGCGTTTTGGATTTAGAAGCAGATATTTCCCTGTGCTTACTGCTGTTTCTTCCATATGCCGGTAATGGGCTGAAAACGCCTGTTTTGGGACTCTGCAGAGAAAGTGTTTGCAGACTCCTGAATCCACACACGGGTTTATCTCTGGAAGTTGAGTGCACACATTGACAACCGTTCTGTTAGATAGCTGCGTTTTGGATTTAGAAGCAGATATTTCCCTGTGCTTACTGCTGTTTCTTCCATATGCCGGTAATGGGCTGAAAACGCCTGTTTTGGGACTCTGCAGAGAAAGTGTTTGCAGACTGCTGAATCCACACACGGGTTTAACTCTGGAAGTTGAGTGCACACATTGACAACCGTTCTGTTAGATAGCTGCCTTTTGGATTTAGAAGCAGATATTTCCCTGTGCTTACTGCTGTTTCTTCCATATGCCGGTAATGGGCTGAAAACGCCTGTTTGGGGACTCTGCAGAGAAAGTGTTTGCAGACTGCTGAATCCACACACCGGTTTAACTTTGGAAGTTGAGTGCACACATTGACAACCGTTCTATTAGATAGCTGCGTTTTGGATTTAGAAGCAGATATTTCCCTGTGCTTACTGCTGTTTCTTCCATATGCCGGTAATGGGCTGAAAACGCCTGTTTTGGGACTCTGCAGAGAAAGTGTTTGCAGACTCCTGAATCCACACACGGGTTTATCTCTGGAAGTTGAGTGCACACATTGACAACCGTTCTGTTAGATAGCTGCGTTTTGGATTTAGAAGCAGATATTTCCCTGTGCTTACTGCTGTTTCTTCCATATGCCGGTAATGGGCTGAAAACGCCTGTTTTGGGACTCTGCAGAGAAAGTGTTTGCAGACTCCTGAATCCACACAAGGGTTTAACTCTGGAAGTTGAGTGCACACATTGACAACCGTTCTGTTAGATAGCTGCGTTTTGGATTTAGAAGCAGATATTTCCCTGTGCTTACTGCCGTTTCTTCCATATGCCGGTAATGGGCTGAAAACGCCTGTTTTGGGACTCTGCAGAGAAAGTGTTTGCAGACTGCTGAATCCACACACGGGTTTAACTCTGGAAGTTGAGTGCACACATTGACAACCGTTCTGTTAGATAGCTGCGTTTTGGATTTAGAAGCAGATATTTCCCTGGGGTTACTACTGTTTCTTCCACATGCCGGTAAAGGGCTGAAAACGCCTGTTTTGGGACTCTGCAGAGAAAGTGTTGCAGACTGCTGAATCCACACACGGGTTTAACTCTGGAAGTTGAGTGCACACATTGACAACCGTTCTGTTAGATAGCTGCTTTTTGGATTTAGAAGCAGATATTTCCCTGTGCTTACTGCTGTTTCTTCCATATGCCGGTAATGGGCTGAAAACGCCTGTTTTGGGACTCTGCAGAGAAATTGTTTGCAGACTGCTGAATCCACACACGGGTTTAACTCTGGAAGTTGAGTGCACACATTGACAACCGTTCTGTTAGATAGCTGCGTTTTGGATTTAGAAGCAGATATTTCCCTGTGCTTACTGCCGTTTCTTCCATATGCCGGTAATGGGCTGAAAACGCCTGTTTTGGGACTCTGCAAAGAAAGTGTTTGCAGACTGCTGAATCCACACACGGGTTTAACTCTGGAAGCTGAGTGCACACATTGACAACCGTTCTGTTAGATAGCTGCGTTTTGGATTTAGAAGCAGATATTTCCCTGTGCTTACTGCCGTTTCTTCCATATGCCGGTAATGGGCTGAAAACGCCTGTTTTGGGACTCTGCAGAGAAGATGTTTGCAGACTGCTGAATCCACACACGGGTTTAACTCTGGAAGTTGAGTGCACACATTGACAACCGTTCTGTTAGATAGCTGCTTTTTGGATTTAGAAGCAGATATTTCCCTGTGCTTACTGCTGTTTCTTCCATATGCCGGTAATGTCCTGAAAACGCCTGTTTTGGGACTCTGCAGAGAAAGTGTTTGCAGACTGCTGAATCCACACACGGGTTTAACTCTGGAAGTTGAGTGCACACATTGATAACCGTTCTGTTAGATAGCTGCGTTTTGGATTTAGAAGCAGATATTTCCCTGTGCTTACTGCCGTTTCTTCCATATGCCAGTAATGGTCTGAAAACGCCTGTTTTGGGACTCTGCAGAGAAAGTGTTTGCAGACTCCTGAATCCACACAAGGGTTTAACTCTGGAAGTTGAGTGCACACATTGACAACCGTTCTGTTAGATAGCTGCGTTTTGGATTTAGAAGCAGATATTTCCCTGTGCTTACTGCCGTTTCTTCCATATGCCGGTAATGGGCTGAAAACGCCTGTTTTGGGACTCTGCAGAGAAAGTGTTTGCAGACTGCTGAATCCACACACGGGTTTAACTCTGGAAGTTGAGTGCACACATTGACAACCGTTCTGTTAGATAGCTGCGTTTTGGATTTAGAAGCAGATATTTCCCTGTGCTTACTGCTGTTTCTTCCATATGCCGGTAATGGGCTGAAAACGCCTGTTTTGGGACTCTGCAGAGAAAGTGTTTGCAGACTGCTGAATCCACACACGGGTTTAACTCTGGAAGTTGAGTGCACACATTGACAACCGTTCTGTTAGATAGCTGCGTTTTGGATTTAGAAGCAGATATTTCCCTGTGCTTACTGCTGTTTCTTCCATATGCCGGTAATGGGCTGAAAACGCCTGTTTTGGGACTCTGCAGAGAAAGTGTTTGCAGACTGCTGAATCCACACACGGGTTTAACTCTGGAAGTTGAGTGCACACATTGACAACCGTTCTGTTAGATAGCTGCGTTTTGGATTTAGAAGCAGATATTTCCCTGTGCTTACTGCTGTTTCTTCCATATGCCGGTAAAGGGCTGAAAACGCCTGTTTTGGGACTCTGCAGAGAAAGTGTTTGCAGACTGCTGAATCCACACACGGGTTTAACTCTGGAAGTTGAGTGCACACATTGACAAGCGTTCTGTTAGATAGCTGCGTTTTGGATTTAGAAGCAGATATTTCCCTGTGCTTACTGCCGTTTCTTCCATATGCCGGTAATGGGCTGAAAACGCCTGTTTTGGGACTCTGCAGAGAAAGTGTTTGCAGACTGCTGAATCCACACACGGGTTTAACTCTGGAAGTTGAGTGCACACATTGACAACCGTTCTGTTAGATAGCTGCGTTTTGGATTTAGAAGCAGATATTTCCCTGTGCTTACTGCCGTTTCTTCCATATGCCGGTAATGGGCTGAAAACGCCTGTTTTGGGACTCTGCAGAGAAGATGTTTGCAGACTGCTGAATCCACACACGGGTTTAACTCTGGAAGTTGAGTGCACACATTGACAACCGTTCTGTTAGATAGCTGCGTTTTGGATTTAGAAGCAGATATTTCCCAGTGCTTACTGCTGTTTCTTCCTTATGCCGGTAATGGGCTGAAAACGCCTGTTTTGGGACTCTGCAGAGAAAGTGTTTGCAGACTGCTGAATCCACACACGGGTTTAACTCTGGAAGTTGAGTGCACACATTGACAACCGTTCTGTTAGATAGCTGCGTTTTGGATTTAGAAGCAGATATTTCCCTGTGCTTACTGCTGTTTCTTCCATATGCCGGTAATGGGCTGAAAACGCCTGTTTTGGGACTCTGCAGAGAAAGTGTTTGCAGACTGCTGAATCCACACACGGGTTTAACTCTGGAAGTTGAGTGCACACATTGACAACCGTTCTGTTAGATAGCTGCGTTTTGGATTTAGAAGCAGATATTTCCCTGTGGTTACTGCTGTTTCTTCCATATGCCGGTAAAGGGCTGAAAACGCCTGTTTTGGGGCTCTGCAGAGAAAGTGTTTGCAGACTGCTGAATCCACACACGGGTTTAACTCTGGAAGCTGAGTGCACACATTGAAAACCGTTCTGTTAGATAGCTGCGTTTTGGATTTAGAAGCAGATATTTCCCTGGGCTTACTGCTGTTTCTTCCATATGCCAGTAATGGTCTGAAAACGCCTGTTTTGGGACTCTGCAGAGAAAGTGTTTGCAGACTCCTGAATCCACACAAGGGTTTAACTCTGGAAGTTGAGTGCACACATTGACAACTGTTCTGTTAGATAGCTGCGTTTTGGATTTAGAAGCAGATATTTCCCTGTGCTTACTGCTGTTTCTTCCATATGCCGGTAATGGGCGGAAAACGCCTGTTTTGGGACTCTGCAGAGAAAGTGTTTGCAGACTGCTGAATCCACACACGGTTTTAACTCTGGAAGTTGAGTGCACACATTGACAACCGTTCTGTTAGATAGCTGCGTTTTGGATTTAGAAGCAGATATTTCCCTGTGCTTACTGCTGTTTCTTCCATATGCCGGTAATGGGCTGAAAACGCCTGTTTGGGGACTCTGCAGAGAAAGTGTTTGCAGACTGCTGAATCCACACACGGGTTTAACTCTGGAAGTTGAGTGCACACATTGACAACCGTTCTGTTAGATAGCTGCGTTTTGGATTTAGAAGCAGATATTTCCCTGTGCTTACTGCCGTTTCTTCCATATGCCGGTAATGGGCTGAAAACGCCTGTTTTGGGACTCTGCAGAGAAAGTGTTTGCAGACTGCTGAATCCACACACCGGTTTAACTCTGGAAGTTGAGTGCACACATTGACAACCGTTCTGTTAGATAGCTGCGTTTTGGATTTAGAAGCAGATATTTCCCTGTGCTTACTGCCGTTTCTTCCATATGCCGGTAATGGGCTGAAAACGCCTGTTTTGGGACTCTGCAGAGAAGATGTTTGCAGACTGCTGAATCCACACACGGGTTTAACTCTGGAAGTTGAGTGCACACATTGACAACCGTTCTGTTAGATAGCTGCGTTTTGGATTTAGAAGCAGATATTTCCCTGTGCTTACTGCTGTTTCTTCCATATGCCGGTAATGGGCTGAAAACGCCTGTTTTGGGACTCTGCAGCGAAAGTGTTTGCAGACTGCTGAATCCACACACGGGTTTAACTCTGGAAGTTGAGTGCACACATTGACAACCGTTCTGTTAGATAGCTGCGTTTTGGATTTAGAAGCAGATATTTCCCTGTGCTTACTGCTGTTTCTTCCATATGCCGGTAATGGGCTGAAAACGCCTGTTTTGGGACTCTGCAGAGAAAGTGTTTGCAGACTGCTGAGTCCACACACGGGTTTAACTCTGGAAGTTGAGTGCACACATTGACAACCGTTCTGTTAGATAGCTGCGTTTTGGATTTAGAAGCAGATATTTCCCTGTGCTTACTGCTGTTTCTTCCATATGCCGGTAACGGGCTGAAAACGCCTGTTTTGGGACTCTGCAGAGAAAGTGTTTGCAGACTGCTGAATCCACACACGGGTTTAACTCTGGAAGTTGAGTGCACACATTGACAACCGTTCTGTTAGATAGCTGCGTTTTTGATTTAGACGCAGATATTTCCCTGGGGTTACTGCTGTTTCTTCCATATGCCGGTAAAGGGCTGAAATCGCCTGTTTGGGGACTCTGCAGAGAAAGTGTTTGCAGACTGCTGAATCCACACACGGGTTTAACTCTGGAAGTTGAGTGCACACATTGACAACCGTTCTGTTAGATCCTGCTTTTTGGATTTAGAAGCAGATATTTCCCTGTGCTTACTGCTGTTTCTTCCATATGCCGGTAATGGGCTGAAAACGCCTGTTTTGGGACTCTGCAGAGAAAGTGTTTGCAGACTGCTGAATCCACACACGGGTTTAACTCTGGAAGTTGAGTGCACACATTGACAACCGTTCTGTTAGATAGCTGCGTTTTGGATTTAGAAGCAGATATTTCCCTGGGCTTACTGCTGTTTCTTCCATATGCCGGTAAAGGGCTGAAAACGCCTGTTTTGGGACTCTGCAGAGAAAGTGTTTGCAGACTGCTGAATCCACACACGGGTTTAACTCTGGAAGTTGAGTGCACACATTGACAACCGTTCTGTTAGATAGCTGCGTTTTGGATTTAGAAGCAGATATTTCCCTGTGCTTACTGCCGTTTCTTCCATATGCCGGCAATGGGCTGAAAACGCCTGTTTTGGGACTCTGCAGAGAAGATGTTTGCAGACTGCTGAATCCACACACGGGTTTAACTCTGGAAGTTGAGTGCACACATTGACAACCGTTCTGTTAGATAGCTGTGTTTTGGATTTAGAAGCAGATATTTCCCTGTGCTTACTGCCGTTTCTTCCATATGCCGGTAATGGGCTGAAAACGCCTGTTTTGGGACTCTGCAGAGAAAGGGTTTGCAGACTGCTGAATCCACACACGGGTTTAACTCTGGAAGTTGAGTGCACACATTGACAACCGTTCTGTTAGATAGCTGCCTTTTGGATTTAGAAGCAGATATTTCCCTGGGCTTACTGCTGTTTCTTCCATATGCCAGTAATGGTCTGAAAACGCCTGTTTTGGGACTCTGCAGAGAAAGTGTTTGCAGACTCCTGAATCCACACAAGGGTTTAACTCTGGAAGTTGAGTGCACACATTGACAGCTGTTCTGTTAGATAGCTGCGTTTTGGATTTAGAAGCAGATATTTCCCTGTGCTTACTGCTGTTTCTTCCATATGCCGGTAATGGGCTGAAAACGCCTGTTTTGGGACTCTGCAGAGAAAGTGTTTGCAGACTGCTGAATCCACACACGGGTTTAACTCTGGAAGTTGAGTGCACACATTGACAACCGTTCTGTTAGATAGCTGCGTTTTGGATTTAGAAGCAGATATTTCCCTGTGCTTACTGCTGTTTCTTCCATATGCCGGTAATGGGCTGAAAACGCCTGTTTGGGGACTCTGCAGAGAAAGTGTTTGCAGACTGCTGAATCCACACACCGGTTTAACTTTGGAAGTTGAGTGCACACATTGACAACCGTTCTATTAGATAGCTGCGTTTTGGATTTAGAAGCAGATATTTCCCTGTGCTTACTGCTGTTTCTTCCATATGCCGGTAATGGGCTGAAAACGCCTGTTTTGGGACTCTGCAGAGAAAGTGTTTGCAGACTCCTGAATCCACACACGGGTTTATCTCTGGAAGTTGAGTGCACACATTGACAACCGTTCTGTTAGATAGCTGCGTTTTGGATTTAGAAGCAGATATTTCCCTGTGCTTACTGCTGTTTCTTCCATATGCCGGTAATGGGCTGAAAACGCCTGTTTTGGGACTCTGCAGAGAAAGTGTTTGCAGACTGCTGAATCCACACACGGGTTTAACTCTGGAAGTTGAGTGCACACATTGACAACCGTTCTGTTAGATAGCTGCCTTTTGGATTTAGAAGCAGATATTTCCCTGTGCTTACTGCTGTTTCTTCCATATGCCGGTAATGGGCTGAAAACGCCTGTTTGGGGACTCTGCAGAGAAAGTGTTTGCAGACTGCTGAATCCACACACCGGTTTAACTTTGGAAGTTGAGTGCACACATTGACAACCGTTCTATTAGATAGCTGCGTTTTGGATTTAGAAGCAGATATTTCCCTGTGCTTACTGCTGTTTCTTCCATATGCCGGTAATGGGCTGAAAACGCCTGTTTTGGGACTCTGCAGAGAAAGTGTTTGCAGACTCCTGAATCCACACACGGGTTTATCTCTGGAAGTTGAGTGCACACATTGACAACCGTTCTGTTAGATAGCTGCGTTTTGGATTTAGAAGCAGATATTTCCCTGTGCTTACTGCTGTTTCTTCCATATGCCGGTAATGGGCTGAAAACGCCTGATTTGGGACTCTGCAGAGAAAGTGTTTGCAGACTCCTGAATCCACACAAGGGTTTAACTCTGGAAGTTGAGTGCACACATTGACAACCGTTCTGTTAGATAGCTGCGTTTTGGATTTAGAAGCAGATATTTCCCTGTGCTTACTGCCGTTTCTTCCATATGCCGGTAATGGGCTGAAAACGCCTGTTTTGGGACTCTGCAGAGAAAGTGTTTGCAGACTGCTGAATCCACACACGGGTTTAACTCTGGAAGTTGAGTGCACACATTGACAACCGTTCTGTTAGATAGCTGCGTTTTGGATTTAGAAGCAGATATTTCCCTGGGGTTACTACTGTTTCTTCCACATGCCGGTAAAGGGCTGAAAACGCCTGTTTTGGGACTCTGCAGAGAAAGTGTTGCAGACTGCTGAATCCACACACGGGTTTAACTCTGGAAGTTGAGTGCACACATTGACAACCGTTCTGTTAGATAGCTGCTTTTTGGATTTAGAAGCAGATATTTCCCTGTGCTTACTGCTGTTTCTTCCATATGCCGGTAATGGGCTGAAAACGCCTGTTTTGGGACTCTGCAGAGAAATTGTTTGCAGACTGCTGAATCCACACACGGGTTTAACTCTGGAAGTTGAGTGCACACATTGACAACCGTTCTGTTAGATAGCTGCGTTTTGGATTTAGAAGCAGATATTTCCCTGTGCTTACTGCCGTTTCTTCCATATGCCGGTAATGGGCTGAAAACGCCTGTTTTGGGACTCTGCAAAGAAAGTGTTTGCAGACTGCTGAATCCACACACGGGTTTAACTCTGGAAGTTGAGTGCACACATTGACAACCGTTCTGTTAGATAGCTGCGTTTTGGATTTAGAAGCAGATATTTCCCTGTGCTTACTGCCGTTTCTTCCATATGCCGGTAATGGGCTGAAAACGCCTGTTTTGGGACTCTGCAGAGAAGATGTTTGCAGACTGCTGAATCCACACACGGGTTTAACTCTGGAAGTTGAGTGCACACATTGACAACCGTTCTGTTAGATAGCTGCTTTTTGGATTTAGAAGCAGATATTTCCCTGTGCTTACTGCTGTTTCTTCCATATGCCGGTAATGTCCTGAAAACGCCTGTTTTGGGACTCTGCAGAGAAAGTGTTTGCAGACTGCTGAATCCACACACGGGTTTAACTCTGGAAGTTGAGTGCACACATTGATAACCGTTCTGTTAGATAGCTGCGTTTTGGATTTAGAAGCAGATATTTCCCTGTGCTTACTGCCGTTTCTTCCATATGCCAGTAATGGTCTGAAAACGCCTGTTTTGGGACTCTGCAGAGAAAGTGTTTGCAGACTGCTGAATCCACACACGGGTTTAACTCTGGAAGTTGAGTGCACACATTGACAACCGTTCTGTTAGATAGCTGCGTTTTGGATTTAGAAGCAGATATTTCCCAGTGCTTACTGCCGTTTCTTCCATATGCCGGTAATGGGCTGAAAACGCCTGTTTTGGGACTCTGCAGAGAAAGTGTTTGCAGACTGCTGAATCCACACACGGGTTTAACTCTGGAAGTTGAGTGCACACATTGACAACCGTTCTGTTAGATAGCTGCGTTTTGGATTTAGAAGCAGATATTTCCCTGTGCTTACTGCTGTTTCTTCCATATGCCGGTAATGGGCTGAAAACGCCTGTTTTGGGACTCTGCAGAGAAAGTGTTTGCAGACTGCTGAATCCACACACGGGTTTAACTCTGGAAGTTGAGTGCACACATTGACAACCGTTCTGTTAGATAGCTGCGTTTTGGATTTAGAAGCAGATATTTCCCTGTGCTTACTGCTGTTTCTTCCATATGCCGGTAATGGGCTGAAAACGCCTGTTTTGGGACTCTGCAGAGAAAGTGTTTGCAGACTGCTGAATCCACACACGGGTTTAACTCTGGAAGTTGAGTGCACACATTGACAACCGTTCTGTTAGATAGCTGCGTTTTGGATTTAGAAGCAGATATTTCCCTGTGCTTACTGCTGTTTCTTCCATATGCCGGTAAAGGGCTGAAAACGCCTGTTTTGGGACTCTGCAGAGAAAGGGTTTGCAGACTGCTGAATCCACACACGGGTTTAACTCTGGAAGTTGAGTGCACACATTGACAAGCGTTCTGTTAGATAGCTGCGTTTTGGATTTAGAAGCAGATATTTCCCTGTGCTTACTGCCGTTTCTTCCATATGCCGGTAATGGGCTGAAAACGCCTGTTTTGGGACTCTGCAGAGAAAGTGTTTGCAGACTGCTGAATCCACACACGGGTTTAACTCTGGAAGTTGAGTGCACACATTGACAACCGTTCTGTTAGATAGCTGCGTTTTGGATTTAGAAGCAGATATTTCCCTGTGCTTACTGCCGTTTCTTCCATATGCCGGTAATGGGCTGAAAACGCCTGTTTTGGGACTCTGCAGAGAAGATGTTTGCAGACTGCTGAATCCACACACGGGTTTAACTCTGGAAGTTGAGTGCACACATTGACAACCGTTCTGTTAGATAGCTGCGTTTTGGATTTAGAAGCAGATATTTCCCAGTGCTTACTGCTGTTTCTTCCTTATGCCGGTAATGGGCTGAAAACGCCTGTTTTGGGACTCTGCAGAGAAAGTGTTTGCAGACTGCTGAATCCACACACGGGTTTAACTCTGGAAGTTGAGTGCACACATTGACAACCGTTCTGTTAGATAGCTGCGTTTTGGATTTAGAAGCAGATATTTCCCTGTGCTTACTGCTGTTTCTTCCATATGCCGGTAATGGGCTGAAAACGCCTGTTTTGGGACTCTGCAGAGAAAGTGTTTGCAGACTGCTGAATCCACACACGGGTTTAACTCTGGAAGTTGAGTGCACACATTGACAACCGTTCTGTTAGATAGCTGCGTTTTGGATTTAGAAGCAGATATTTCCCTGTGGTTACTGCTGTTTCTTCCATATGCCGGTAAAGGGCTGAAAACGCCTGTTTTGGGGCTCTGCAGAGAAAGTGTTTGCAGACTGCTGAATCCACACACGGGTTTAACTCTGGAAGCTGAGTGCACACATTGAAAACCGTTCTGTTAGATAACTGCTTTTTGGATTTAGAAGCAGATATTTCCCTGGGCTTACTGCTGTTTCTTCCATATGCCAGTAATGGTCTGAAAACGCCTGTTTTGGGACTCTGCAGAGAAAGTGTTTGCAGACTCCTGAATCCACACAAGGGTTTAACTCTGGAAGTTGAGTGCACACATTGACAACTGTTCTGTTAGATAGCTGCGTTTTGGATTTAGAAGCAGATATTTCCCTGTGCTTACTGCTGTTTCTTCCATATGCCGGTAATGGGCGGAAAACGCCTGTTTTGGGACTCTGCAGAGAAAGTGTTTGCAGACTGCTGAATCCACACACGGTTTTAACTCTGGAAGTTGAGTGCACACATTGACAACCGTTCTGTTAGATAGCTGCGTTTTGGATTTAGAAGCAGATATTTCCCTGTGCTTACTGCTGTTTCTTCCATATGCCGGTAATGGGCTGAAAACGCCTGTTTGGGGACTCTGCAGAGAAAGTGTTTGCAGACTGCTGAATCCACACACGGGTTTAACTCTGGAAGTTGAGTGCACACATTGACAACCGTTCTGTTAGATAGCTGCGTTTTGGATTTAGAAGCAGATATTTCCCTGTGCTTACTGCCGTTTCTTCCATATGCCGGTAATGGGCTGAAAACGCCTGTTTTGGGACTCTGCAGAGAAAGTGTTTGCAGACTGCTGAATCCACACACCGGTTTAACTCTGGAAGTTGAGTGCACACATTGACAACCGTTCTGTTAGATAGCTGCGTTTTGGATTTAGAAGCAGATATTTCCCTGTGCTTACTGCCGTTTCTTCCATATGCCGGTAATGGGCTGAAAACGCCTGTTTTGGGACTCTGCAGAGAAAGTGTTTGCAGACTGCTGAATCCACACACGGGTTTAACTCTGGAAGTTGAGTGCACACATTGACAACCGTTCTGTTAGATAGCTGCGTTTTGGATTTAGAAGCAGATATTTCCCTGTGCTTACTGCTGTTTCTTCCATATGCCGGTAATGGGCTGAAAACGCCTGTTTTGGGACTCTGCAGCGAAAGTGTTTGCAGACTGCTGAATCCACACACGGGTTTAACTCTGGAAGTTGAGTGCACACATTGACAACCGTTCTGTTAGATAGCTGCGTTTTGGATTTAGAAGCAGATATTTCCCTGTGCTTACTGCTGTTTCTTCCATATGCCGGTAATGGGCTGAAAACGCCTGTTTTGGGACTCTGCAGAGAAAGTGTTTGCAGACTGCTGAGTCCACACACGGGTTTAACTCTGGAAGTTGAGTGCACACATTGACAACCGTTCTGTTAGATAGCTGCGTTTTGGATTTAGAAGCAGATATTTCCCTGTGCTTACTGCTGTTTCTTCCATATGCCGGTAACGGGCTGAAAACGCCTGTTTTGGGACTCTGCAGAGAAAGTGTTTGCAGACTGCTGAATCCACACACGGGTTTAACTCTGGAAGTTGAGTGCACACATTGACAACCGTTCTGTTAGATAGCTGCGTTTTGGATTTAGAAGCAGATATTTCCCTGGGGTTACTGCTGTTTCTTCCATATGCCGGTAAAGGGCTGAAATCGCCTGTTTGGGGACTCTGCAGAGAAAGTGTTTGCAGACTGCTGAATCCACACACGGGTTTAACTCTGGAAGTTGAGTGCACACATTGACAACCGTTCTGTTAGATCCTGCTTTTTGGATTTAGAAGCAGATATTTCCCTGTGCTTACTGCTGTTTCTTCCATATGCCGGTAATGGGCTGAAAACGCCTGTTTTGGGACTCTGCAGAGAAAGTGTTTGCAGACTGCTGAATCCACACACGGGTTTAACTCTGGAAGTTGAGTGCACACATTGACAACCGTTCTGTTAGATAGCTGCGTTTTGGATTTAGAAGCAGATATTTCCCTGGGCTTACTGCTGTTTCTTCCATATGCCGGTAAAGGGCTGAAAACGCCTGTTTTGGGACTCTGCAGAGAAAGTGTTTGCAGACTGCTGAATCCACACACGGGTTTAACTCTGGAAGTTGAGTGCACACATTGACAACCGTTCTGTTAGATAGCTGCGTTTTGGATTTAGAAGCAGATATTTCCCTGTGCTTACTGCCGTTTCTTCCATATGCCGGCAATGGGCTGAAAACGCCTGTTTTGGGACTCTGCAGAGAAGATGTTTGCAGACTGCTGAATCCACACACGGGTTTAACTCTGGAAGTTGAGTGCACACATTGACAACCGTTCTGTTAGATAGCTGTGTTTTGGATTTAGAAGCAGATATTTCCCTGTGCTTACTGCCGTTTCTTCCATATGCCGGTAATGGGCTGAAAACGCCTGTTTTGGGACTCTGCAGAGAAAGGGTTTGCAGACTGCTGAATCCACACACGGGTTTAACTCTGGAAGTTGAGTGCACACATTGACAACCGTTCTGTTAGATAGCTGCGTTTTGGATTTAGAAGCAGATATTTCCCTGGGGTTACTGTTGTTTCTTCCATATGCCGGTAAAGGGCTGAAAACGCCTGTTTTGGGACTCTGCAGAGAAAGTGTTTGCAGACTGCTGAATCCACACACGGGTTTAACTCTGGAAGTTGAGTGCACACATTGACAACCGTTCTGTTAGATAGCTGCTTTTTGGATTTAGAAGCAGATATTTCCCTGTGCTTACTGCTGTTTCTTCCATATGCCGGTAAAGGGCTGAAAACGCCTGTTTTGGGACTCTGCAGAGAAAGTGTTTGCAGACTGCTGAATCCACACACGGGTTTAACTCTGGAAGTTGAGTGCACACATTGACAACCGTTCTGTTAGATAGTTGCGTTTTGGATTTAGAAGCAGATATTTCCCTGGGCTTACTGCTGTTTCTTCCATATGCCAGTAATGGTCTGAAAACGCCTGTTTTGGGACTCTGCAGAGAAAGTGTTTGCAGACTCCTGAATCCACACAAGGGTTTAACTCTGGAAGTTGAGTGCACACATTGACAACCGTTCTGTTAGATAGCTGCGTTTTGGATTTAGAAGCAGATATTTCCCTGTGCTTACTGCTGTTTCTTCCGTATGCCGGTAATGGGCTGAAAACGCCTGTTTGGGGACTCTGCAGAGAAAGTGTTTGCAGACTGCTGAATCCACACACGGGTTTAACTCTGGAAGTTGAGTGCACACATTGACAACCGTTCTCTTAGATAGCTGCGTTTTGGATTTAGAAGCAGATATTTCCCTGTGCTTACTGCTGTTTCTTCCATCTGCCGGTATTGGGCTGAAAACTCCTGTTTTGGGACTCTGCACAGAAAGTGTTTGCAGACTGCTGAATCCACACTCGGGTTTATCTCTGGAAGTTGAGTGCACGCATTGACAACCATTCAGTTAGATAGCTGCCTTTTGGTTTTAGAAGCAGTTATTTCTCTTTACAGCATATACTCTCATTCACTCTGGAATAGCCAAACGCAGCTCCTAAAAGAAACGGGTTTCTAAGTATAATCAGATATTTCTCTTTACATCTTGTACCCCAGTACACTCTGATATATGCATACGCAGCTCCTGGAAGAAACGTGTTTGTAACTCGCTGAATCTGTGCATATATTGAAGTCTCTTAGGTGAATGAACACACAGCAGAGGAGTTTGAAAAAAACATTTCTTCCATGTTATAGATGCACTGTTAACTGCTATTGCTTTTAGGCTGGTGTTTTCCTGGAAATGTTGGTTTTAGAATTTCCATATAAATGGTTTGTAAACTGCTGCTTAAGTGGAGCAGTTTAATTCGTTAAGTTGAATGCCCTCATTCACAATCATTCTGTTAGCTAGCTCCGTTTTGGTTTTAGAAGCCTGTGTTTCTAGTTACAGCATATACTCCCATTCATTCTGGAATAGCCAAACGCAGCTCCCAGAATAGACGTGTTTCTAAGTCGCTGAATCTAAACATAGATTCAACTCCCTTAGGTGAACGAACACACAGCACAGCAGTTTGAAAGAAACGTTTTATTTGAGTTTTAGACGCAGTCTTATTGCTATTTCTTAGAGGCCGGTATTTTGCTGGGAATGTCTGTTTTAGAATCTGCACAAAAATCTTTTCTAAACTGCTGCATAGAAACAACAGTTTATCTCAATAAGCTGAATGCACACAGTGACAACCATTCTGTTAGATGGCTCCGTGTTTGTTTTAGAACCAGATATTTCACTTTAAACCTTATACTCCAGTACACTCTGGAATATGCAAATGCAGCTCCTGGAAGAAACGTGTTTCTTACTCGCTGAATCTGAATATATACTCAAGACTCTTAGGTGAATGAACACAGAGCAGAGCATTTTGAAGAAAACGTTTCTTCTATGTTATAGATGCAGTCTTACTGCTACTTCTTTTAGGCTGGTGTTTTGCTGCAAATGTTGATTTTAGAATTTGCATATAAAGGGTTTCTAAACTGCTGCCTAAGAAGAGCAGATTAACCCTTTAAGTTGAATGCACACATTCACAACCATTCTGTTAGATAGCTCCGTTTTGGTTTTAGAAACAGATATTTCTCTTTACAGCATTTACTCCCATACACTCTGGAATATCGAAATGCAGCTCCTAGAATAAACGTGTTTCAAACTCGCTGAATCCAAACATAGATTCAACGACCTTTGGTGAACGAACACACTGCAGAGCAGTTTGAAAGAAACGTTCCCTCTGAGTTTTAGACGCAGTCTTACTGCTATTTCTTATAGGCCGGTATTTTGCTGGAAATGTCTGTTTGAGAATCTACACAGAAATGTTTTCTAAACTGCTGCATACAAACAGCAGTTTAGCTCAGTAAGTTGAATGCACACATTGACAACCATTCCATTAGATCATCCGTTTTTCTTTTGGAACGAGACATTTGTCTTTACATCTTATACTCCAGTATACTCTGGAATAGGCAAACACAGCTCCTGGAAGAAACGTGTTGCTAACTAGCTGAATCTGAACATATATTCAAGTCTCTTATATGAATGAACACACAGCAGAGCAGTTTGAAAACAGTTTCTTCCATGTTAAAGATGCAGTCTTACTGCTATTTCCTATAGGCTGGTGTTTTGCTGGAAAGGTCTGTATTTGCATATAAAGGGCTTCTAAAGTGCTGCATGAGAAGAGCAGTTTACCTCTTTAAGCCGAAGGCACACATTCACAACCACTCTGCTAGATAGATCCATTATGGTTTTAGAAACAGATATTTCTCTTTACAGCATATACTCCCATTCAATCTGGAATATCCAAAGACAGCTCCTAGAATAAACGTGTTTCTATCTCGCTGAATCTAAACATAGATTCAACTCCCTTAGGCCAAAGAACACAAGGCCGAGCAGTTTGAAAGAAACGTTTCTTCTGAGTTTTAGACGCAGTCTTAATGCTCTTTCTTATATATGCCGGTACTGGGCCGGAAAGGCCTGTTTTGAGACTCTGCACAGAAAGTGTTTGCAGACTGCTGAATCCACACACAGGTTTAACTCTGGAAGTTGAGTGCACACATTGACAACCGTTCTGTTAGATAGCTGCGTTTTGGATTTAGAAGCAGATATTTCCCTGTGCTTACTGCCGTTTCTTCCATATGCCGGTAATGGGCTGAAAACGCCTGTTTTGGGACTCTGCAGAGAAAGTGTTTGCAGACTGCTGAATCCACACACGGGTTTAACTCTGGAAGTTCAGTGCACACATTGACAACCGTTCTGTTAGATAGCTGCGTTTTCGATTTAGAAGCAGATATTTCCCTGGGCTTAACTGCTGTTTCTTCCATATGCCAGTAATGGTCTGAAAACGCCTGTTTTGGGACTCTGCAGAGAAAGTGTTTGCAGACTCCTGAATCCACACAAGGGTTTAACTCTGGAAATTGAGTGCACACATTGACAACCGTTCTGTTAGATAGCTGTGTTTTGCATTTAGAAGCAGATATTTCCCTGTGCTTACTGCCGTTTCTTCCTTATGCCGGTAATGGGCTGAAAACGCCTGTTTTGGGACTCTGCAGAGAAAGTGTTTGCAGACTGCTGAATCCACACACGGGTTTAACTCTGGAAGTTGAGTGCACACATTGACAACCGTTCTGTTAGATAGCTGCGTTTTGGATTTAGAAGCAGATATTTCCCTGGGGTTACTGCTGTTTCTTCCACATGCCGGTAAAGGGCTGAAAACGCCTGTTTTGGGACTCTGCAGAGAAAGTGTTGCAGACTGCTGAATCCACACACGGGTTTAACTCTGGAAGTTGAGTGCACACATTGACAACCGTTCTGTTAGATAGCTGCTTTTTGGATTTAGAAGCAGATATTTCCCTGTGCTTACTGCTGTTTCTTCCATATGCCGGTAATGGGCTGAAAACGCCTGTTTTGGGACTCTGCAGAGAAATTGTTTGCAGACCGCTGAATCCACACACGGGTTTAACTCTGGAAGTTGAGTGCACACATTGACAACCGTTCTGTTAGATAGCTGCGTTTTGGATTTAGAAGCAGATATTTCCCTGTGCTTACTGCCGTTTCTTCCATATGCCGGTAATGGGCTGAAAACGCCTGTTTTGGGACTCTGCAGAGAAAGTGTTTGCAGACTGCTGAATCCACACACGGGTTTAACTCTGGAAGTTGAGTGCACACATTGACAACCGTTCTGTTAGATAGCTGCGTTTTGGATTTAGAAGCAGATATTACCCTGTGCTTACTGCCGTTTCTTCCATATGCCGGTAATGGGCTGAAAACGCCTGTTTTGGGACTCTGCAGAGAAGATGTTTGCAGACTGCTGAATCCACACACGGGTTTAACTCTGGAAGTTGAGTGCACACATTGACAACCGTTCTGTTAGATAGCTGCTTTTTGGATTTAGAAGCAGATATTTCCCTGTGCTTACTGCTGTTTCTTCCATATGCCGGTAATGGGCTGAAAACGGCTGTTTTGGGACTCTGCAGAGAAAGTGTTTGCAGACTGCTGAATCCACACACGGGTTTAACTCTGGAAGTTGAGTGCACACATTGACAACCGTTCTGTTAGATAGCTGCGTTTTGGATTTAGAAGCAGATATTTCCCTGTGCTTACTGCCGTTTCTTCCATATGCCGGTAATGGGCTGAAAACGCCTGTTTTGGGACTCTGCAGAGAAAGTGTTTGCAGACTCCTGAATCCACACAAGGGTTTAACTCTGGAAGTTGAGTGCACACATTGACAACCGTTCTGTTAGATAGCTGCGTTTTGGATTTAGAAGCAGATATTTCCCTGTGCTTACTGCTGTTTCTTCCATATGCCGGTAAAGGGTTGAAAACGCCTGTTTTGGGACTCTGCAGAGAAAGGGTTTGCAGACTGCTGAATCCACACACGGGTTTAACTCTGGAAGTTGAGTGCACACATTGACAACCGTTCTGTTAGATAGCTGCTTTTTGGATTTAGAAGCAGATATTTCCCTGTGCTTACTGCTGTTTCTTCCATATGCCGGTAATGGGCTGAAAACGCCTGTTTTGGGACTCTGCAGAGAAAGTGTTTGCAGACTGCTGAATCCACACACGGGTTTAACTCTGGAAGTTGAGTGCACACATTGACAACCGTTCTGTTAGATAGCTGCGTTTTGGATTTAGAAGCAGATATTTCCCTGGGCTTACTGCTGTTTCTTCCATATGCCAGTAATGGTCTGAAAACGCCTGTTTTGGGACTCTGCAGAGAAAGTGTTTGCAGACTCCTGAATCCACACAAGGGTTTAACTCTGGAAGTTGAGTGCACACATTGACAACTGTTCTGTTAGATAGCTGCGTTTTGGATTTAGAAGCAGATATTTCCCTGTGCTTACTGCTGTTTCTTCCATATGCCGGTAATGGGCTGAAAACGCCTGTTTTGGGACTCTGCAGAGAAAGTGTTTGCAGACTGCTGAATCCACACACGGGTTTAACTCTGGAAGTTGAGTGCACACATTGACAACCGTTCTGTTAGATAGCTGCGTTTTGGATTTAGAAGCAGATATTTCCCTGTGCTTACTGCTGTTTCTTCCATATGCCGGTAATGGGCTGAAAACGCCTGTTTGGGGACTCTGCAGAGAAAGTGTTTGCAGACTGCTGAATCCACACACCGGTTTAACTCTGGAAGTTGAGTGCACACATTGACAACCGTTCTATTAGATAGCTGCGTTTTGGATTTAGAAGCAGATATTTCCCTGTGCTTACTGCTGTTTCTTCCATATGCCGGTAATGGGCTGAAAACGCCTGTTTTGGGACTCTGCAGAGAAAGTGTTTGCAGACTGCTGAATCCACACACGGGTTTATCTCTGGAAGTTGAGTGCACACATTGACAACCGTTCTGTTAGATAGCTGCGTTTTGGATTTAGAAGCAGATATTTCCCTGTGCTTACTGCTGTTTATTCCATATGCCGGTAATGGGCTGAAAACGCCTGTTTTGCGACTCTGCAGAGAAAGTGTTTGCAGACTGCTGAATCCACACACGGGTTTAACTCTGGAAGTTGAGTGCACACATTGACAACCGTTCTGTTAGATAGCTGCGTTTTGGATTTAGAAGCAGATATTTCCCTGTGCTTACTGCCGTTTCTTCCATATGCCGGTAATGGGCTGAAAACGCCTGTTTTGGGACTCTGCAAAGAAAGTGTTTGCAGACTGCTGAATCCACACACGGGTTTAACTCTGGAAGTTGAGTGCACACATTGACAACCGTTCTGTTAGATAGCTGCGTTTTGGATTTAGAAGCAGATATTTCCCTGTGCTTACTGCCGTTTCTTCCATATGCCGGTAATGGGCTGAAAACGCCTGTTTTGGGACTCTGCAGAGAAGATGTTTGCAGACTGCTGAATCCACACACGGGTTTAACTCTGGAAGTTGAGTGCACACATTGACAACCGTTCTGTTAGATAGCTGCTTTTTGGATTTAGAAGCAGATATTTCCCTGTGCTTACTGCTGTTTCTTCCATATGCCGGTAATGGGCTGAAAACGCCTGTTTTGGGACTCTGCAGAGAAAGTGTTTGCAGACTGCTGAATCCACACACGGGTTTAACTCTGGAAGTTGAGTGCACACATTGACAACCGTTCTGTTAGATAGCTGCGTTTTGGATTTAGAAGCAGATATTTCCCTGTGCTTACTGCCGTTTCTTCCATATGCCAGTAATGGTCTGAAAACGCCTGTTTTGGGACTCTGCAGAGAAAGTGTTTGCAGACTCCTGAATCCACACAAGGGTTTAACTCTGGAAGTTGAGTGCACACATTGACAACCGTTCTGTTAGATAGCTGCGCTTTGGATTTAGAAGCAGATATTTCCCTGTGCTTACTGCCGTTTCTTCCATATGCCGGTAATGGGCTGAAAAAGCCTGTTTTGGGACTCTGCAGAGAAAGTGTTTGCAGACTGCTGAATCCACACACGGGTTTAACTCTGGAAGTTGAGTGCACACATTGACAACCGTTCTGTTAGATAGCTGCGTTTTGGATTTAGAAGCAGATATTTCCCTGTGCTTACTGCCGTTTCTTCCATATGCCGGTAATGGGCTGAAAACGCCTGTTTTGGGACTCTGCAGAGAAGATGTTTGCAGACTGCTGAATCCACACACGGGTTTAACTCTGGAAGTTGAGTGCACACATTGACAACCGTTCTGTTAGATAGCTGCTTTTTGGATTTAGAAGCAGATATTTCCCTGTGCTTACTGCCGTTTCTTCCATATGCCGGTAATGGGCTGAAAACACCTGTTTTGGGACTCTGCAGAGAAAGTGTTTGCAGACTGCTGAATCCACACACGGGTTTAACTCTGGAAGTTGAGTGCACACATTGACAACCGTTCTGTTAGATAGCTGCGTTTTGGATTTAGAAGCAGATATTTCCCTGTGCTTACTGCCGTTTCTTCCATATGCCGGTAATGGGCTGAAAACGCCTGTTTTGGGACTCTGCAGAGAAGATGTTTGCAGACTGCTGAATCCACACACGGGTTTAACTCTGGAAGTTGAGTGCACACATTGACAACCGTTCTGTTAGATAGCTGCGTTTTGGATTTAGAAGCAGATATTTCCCTGTGCTTACTGCTGTTTCTTCCATATGCCGGTAATGGGCTGAAAACGCCTGTTTTGGGACTCTGCAGAGAAAGTGTTTGCAGACTGCTGAATCCACACACGGGTTTAACTCTGGAAGTTGAGTGCACACATTGACAACCGTTCTGTTAGATAGCTGCGTTTTGGATTTAGAAGCAGATATTTCCCTGTGCTTACTGCCGTTTCTTCCATATGCCAGTAACGGTCTGAAAACGCCTGTTTTGGGACTCTGCAGAGAAAGTGTTTGCAGACTCCTGAATCCACACAAGGGTTTAACTCTGGAAGTTGAGTGCACACATTGACAACCGTTCTGTTAGATAGCTGCGCTTTGGATTTAGAAGCAGATATTTCCCTGTGCTTACTGCCGTTTCTTCCATATGCCGGTAATGGGCTGAAAAAGCCTGTTTTGGGACTCTGCAGAGAAAGTGTTTGCAGACTGCTGAATCCACACACGGGTTTAACTCTGGAAGTTGAGTGCACACATTGACAACCGTTCTGTTAGATAGCTGCGTTTTGGATTTAGAAGCAGATATTTCCCTGTGCTTACTGCTGTTTCTTCCATATGCCGGTAATGGGCTGAAAACGCCTGTTTTGGGACTCTGCAGAGAAGATGTTTGCAGACTGCTGAATCCACACACGGGTTTAACTCTGGAAGTTGAGTGCACACATTGACAACCGTTCTGTTAGATAGCTGCTTTTTGGATTTAGAAGCAGATATTTCCCTGTGCTTACTGCCGTTTCTTCCATATGCCGGTAATGGGCTGAAAACACCTGTTTTGGGACTCTGCAGAGAAAGTGTTTGCAGACTGCTGAATCCACACACGGGTTTAACTCTGGAAGTTGAGTGCACACATTGACAACCGTTCTGTTAGATAGCTGCGTTTTGGATTTAGAAGCAGATATTTCCCTGGGCTTACTGCCGTTTCTTCCATATGCCGGTAATGGGCTGAAAACGCCTGTTTTGGGACTCTGCAGAGAAGATGTTTGCAGACTGCTGAATCCACACACGGGTTTAACTCTGGAAGTTGAGTGCACACATTGACAACCGTTCTGTTAGATAGCTGCTTTTTGGATTTAGAAGCAGATATTTCCCTGTGCTTACTGCTGTTTCTTCCATATGCCGGTAATGGGCTGAAAACGCCTGTTTTGGGACTCTGCAGAGAAAGTGTTTGCAGACTGCTGAATCCACACACGGGTTTAACTCTGGAAGTTGAGTGCACACATTGACAACCGTTCTGTTAGATAGCTGCGTTTTGGATTTAGAAGCAGATATTTCCCTGTGCTTACTGCCGTTTCTTCCATATGCCAGTAATGGTCTGAAAACGCCTGTTTTGGGACTCTGCAGAGAAAGTGTTTGCAGACTCCTGAATCCACACAAGGGTTTAACTCTGGAAGTTGAGTGCACACATTGACAACCGTTCTGTTAGATAGCTGCGTTTTGGATTTAGAAGCAGATATTTCCCTGTGCTTACTGCTGTTTCTTCCATATGCCGGTAATGGGCTGAAAACGCCTGTTTGGGGACTCTGCAGAGAAAGTGTTTGCAGACTGCTGAATCCACACACCGGTTTAACTCTGGAAGTTGAGTGCACACATTGACAACCGTTCTATTAGATAGCTGCGTTTTGGATTTAGAAGCAGATATTTCCCTGTGCTTACTGCTGTTTCTTCCATATGCCGGTAATGGGCTGAAAACGCCTGTTTTGGGACTCTGCAGAGAAAGTGTTTGCAGACTGCTGAATCCACACACGGGTTTATCTCTGGAAGTTGAGTGCACACATTGACAACCGTTCTGTTAGATAGCTGCGTTTTGGATTTAGAAGCAGATATTTCCCTGTGCTTACTGCTGTTTATTCCATATGCCGGTAATGGGCTGAAAACGCCTGTTTTGCGACTCTGCAGAGAAAGTGTTTGCAGACTGCTGAATCCACACACGGGTTTAACTCTGGAAGTTGAGTGCACACATTGACAACCGTTCTGTTAGATAGCTGCGTTTTGGATTTAGAAGCAGATATTTCCCTGCGCTTACTGCCGTTTCTTCCATATGCCGGTAATGGGCTGAAAACGCCTGTTTTGGGACTCTGCAAAGAAAGTGTTTGCAGACTGCTGAATCCACACACGGGTTTAACTCTGGAAGTTGAGTGCACACATTGACAACCGTTCTGTTAGATAGCTGCGTTTTGGATTTAGAAGCAGATATTTCCCTGTGCTTACTGCCGTTTCTTCCATATGCCGGTAATGGGCTGAAAACGCCTGTTTTGGGACTCTGCAGAGAAGATGTTTGCAGACTGCTGAATCCACACACGGGTTTAACTCTGGAAGTTGAGTGCACACATTGACAACCGTTCTGTTAGATAGCTGCTTTTTGGATTTAGAAGCAGATATTTCCCTGTGCTTACTGCTGTTTCTTCCATATGCCGGTAATGGGCTGAAAACGCCTGTTTTGGGACTCTGCAGAGAAAGTGTTTGCAGACTGCTGAATCCACACACGGGTTTAACTCTGGAAGTTGAGTGCACACATTGACAACCGTTCTGTTAGATAGCTGCGTTTTGGATTTAGAAGCAGATATTTCCCTGTGCTTACTGCCGTTTCTTCCATATGCCAGTAATGGTCTGAAAACGCCTGTTTTGGGACTCTGCAGAGAAAGTGTTTGCAGACTCCTGAATCCACACAAGGGTTTAACTCTGGAAGTTGAGTGCACACATTGACAACCGTTCTGTTAGATAGCTGCGCTTTGGATTTAGAAGCAGATATTTCCCTGTGCTTACTGCCGTTTCTTCCATATGCCGGTAATGGGCTGAAAAAGCCTGTTTTGGGACTCTGCAGAGAAAGTGTTTGCAGACTGCTGAATCCACACACGGGTTTAACTCTGGAAGTTGAGTGCACACATTGACAACCGTTCTGTTAGATAGCTGCGTTTTGGATTTAGAAGCAGATATTTCCCTGTGCTTACTGCCGTTTCTTCCATATGCCGGTAATGGGCTGAAAACGCCTGTTTTGGGACTCTGCAGAGAAGATGTTTGCAGACTGCTGAATCCACACACGGGTTTAACTCTGGAAGTTGAGTGCACACATTGACAACCGTTCTGTTAGATAGCTGCTTTTTGGATTTAGAAGCAGATATTTCCCTGTGCTTACTGCCGTTTCTTCCATATGCCGGTAATGGGCTGAAAACACCTGTTTTGGGACTCTGCAGAGAAAGTGTTTGCAGACTGCTGAATCCACACACGGGTTTAACTCTGGAAGTTGAGTGCACACATTGACAACCGTTCTGTTAGATAGCTGCGTTTTGGATTTAGAAGCAGATATTTCCCTGTGCTTACTGCCGTTTCTTCCATATGCCGGTAATGGGCTGAAAACGCCTGTTTTGGGACTCTGCAGAGAAGATGTTTGCAGACTGCTGAATCCACACACGGGTTTAACTCTGGAAGTTGAGTGCACACATTGACAACCGTTCTGTTAGATAGCTGCGTTTTGGATTTAGAAGCAGATATTTCCCTGTGCTTACTGCTGTTTCTTCCATATGCCGGTAATGGGCTGAAAACGCCTGTTTTGGGACTCTGCAGAGAAAGTGTTTGCAGACTGCTGAATCCACACACGGGTTTAACTCTGGAAGTTGAGTGCACACATTGACAACCGTTCTGTTAGATAGCTGCGTTTTGGATTTAGAAGCAGATATTTCCCTGTGCTTACTGCCGTTTCTTCCATATGCCAGTAACGGTCTGAAAACGCCTGTTTTGGGACTCTGCAGAGAAAGTGTTTGCAGACTCCTGAATCCACACAAGGGTTTAACTCTGGAAGTTGAGTGCACACATTGACAACCGTTCTGTTAGATAGCTGCGCTTTGGATTTAGAAGCAGATATTTCCCTGTGCTTACTGCCGTTTCTTCCATATGCCGGTAATGGGCTGAAAAAGCCTGTTTTGGGACTCTGCAGAGAAAGTGTTTGCAGACTGCTGAATCCACACACGGGTTTAACTCTGGAAGTTGAGTGCACACATTGACAACCGTTCTGTTAGATAGCTGCGTTTTGGATTTAGAAGCAGATATTTCCCTGTGCTTACTGCTGTTTCTTCCATATGCCGGTAATGGGCTGAAAACGCCTGTTTTGGGACTCTGCAGAGAAGATGTTTGCAGACTGCTGAATCCACACACGGGTTTAACTCTGGAAGTTGAGTGCACACATTGACAACCGTTCTGTTAGATAGCTGCTTTTTGGATTTAGAAGCAGATATTTCCCTGTGCTTACTGCCGTTTCTTCCATATGCCGGTAATGGGCTGAAAACACCTGTTTTGGGACTCTGCAGAGAAAGTGTTTGCAGACTGCTGAATCCACACACGGGTTTAACTCTGGAAGTTGAGTGCACACATTGACAACCGTTCTGTTAGATAGCTGCGTTTTGGATTTAGAAGCAGATATTTCCCTGGGCTTACTGCCGTTTCTTCCATATGCCGGTAATGGGCTGAAAACGCCTGTTTTGGGACTCTGCAGAGAAGATGTTTGCAGACTGCTGAATCCACACACGGGTTTAACTCTGGAAGTTGAGTGCACACATTGACAACCGTTCTGTTAGATAGCTGCTTTTTGGATTTAGAAGCAGATATTTCCCTGTGCTTACTGCTGTTTCTTCCATATGCCGGTAATGGGCTGAAAACGCCTGTTTTGGGACTCTGCAGAGAAAGTGTTTGCAGACTGCTGAATCCACACACGGGTTTAACTCTGGAAGTTGAGTGCACACATTGACAACCGTTCTGTTAGATAGCTGCGTTTTGGATTTAGAAGCAGATATTTCCCTGTGCTTACTGCCGTTTCTTCCATATGCCAGTAATGGTCTGAAAACGCCTGTTTTGGGACTCTGCAGAGAAAGTGTTTGCAGACTCCTGAATCCACACAAGGGTTTAACTCTGTAAGTTGAGTGCACACATTGACAACCGTTCTGTTAGATAGCTGCGTTTTGGATTTAGAAGCAGATATTTCCCTGTGCTTACTGCCGTTTCTTCCATATGCCGGTAATGGGCTGAAAACGCCTGTTTTGGGACTCTGCAGAGAAAGTGTTTGCAGACTGCTGAATCCACACACGGGTTTAACTCTGGAAGTTGAGTGCACACATTGACAACCGTTCTGTTAGATTGCTGCGTTTTGGATTTAGAAGCAGATATTTCCCTGTGCTTTCTGCCGTTTCTTCCATATGCCGGTAATGGGCTGAAAACGCCTGTTTTGGGACTCTGCAGAGAAAGTGTTTGCAGACTGCTGAATCCACACACGGGTTTAACTCTGGAAGTTGAGTGCACACATTGACAACCGTTCTGTTAGATAGCTGCGTTTTGGATTTAGAAGCAGATATTTCCCTGTGCTTACTGCTGTTTCTTCCATATGCCGGTAAAGGGCTGAAAACGCCTGTTTTGGGACTCTGCAGAGAAAGGGTTTGCAGACTGCTGAATCCACACACGGGTTTAACTCTGGAAGTTGAGTGCACACATTGACAACCGTTCTGTTAGATAGCTGCGTTTTGGATTTAGAAGCAGATATTTCCCTGTGCTTACTGCCGTTTCTTCCATATGCCGGTAATGGGCTGAAAACGCCTGTTTTGGGACTCTGCAGAGAAAGTGTTTGCAGACTGCTGAATCCACACACGGGTTTAACTCTGGAAGTTGAGTGCACACATTGACAACCGTTCTGTTAGATAGCTGCGTTTTGGATTTAGAAGCAGATATTTCCCTGGGCTTACTGCTGTTTCTTCCATATGCCAGTAATGGTCTGAAAACGCCTGTTTTGGGACTCTGCAGAGAAAGTGTTTGCAGACTCCTGAATCCACACAAGGGTTTAACTCTGGAAATTGAGTGCACACATTGACAACCGTTCTGTTAGATAGCTGTGTTTTGGATTTAGAAGCAGATATTTCCCTGTGCTTACTGCCGTTTCTTCCTTATGCCGGTAATGGGCTGAAAACGCCTGTTTTGGGACTCTGCAGAGAAAGTGTTTGCAGACTGCTGAATCCACACACGGGTTTAACTCTGGAAGTTGAGTGCACACATTGACAACCGTTCTGTTAGATAGCTGCGTTTTGGATTTAGAAGCAGATATTTCCCTGGGGTTACTGCTGTTTCTTCCACATGCCGGTAAAGGGCTGAAAACGCCTGTTTTGGGACTCTGCAGAGAAAGTGTTGCAGACTGCTGAATCCACACACGGGTTTAACTCTGGAAGTTGAGTGCACACATTGACAACCGTTCTGTTAGATAGCTGCTTTTTGGATTTAGAAGCAGATATTTCCCTGTGCTTACTGCTGTTTCTTCCATATGCCGGTAATGGGCTGAAAACGCCTGTTTTGGGACTCTGCAGAGAAATTGTTTGCAGACTGCTGAATCCACACACGGGTTTAACTCTGGAAGTTGAGTGCACACATTGACAACCGTTCTGTTAGATAGCTGCGTTTTGGATTTAGAAGCAGATATTTCCCTGTGCTTACTGCTGTTTCTTCCATATGCCGGTAATGGGCTGAAAACGCCTGTTTTGGGACTCTGCAGAGAAAGTGTTTGCAGACTGCTGAATCCACACACGGGTTTAACTCTGGAAGTTGAGTGCACACATTGACAACCGTTCTGTTAGATAGCTGCGTTTTGGATTTAGAAGCAGATATTACCCTGTGCTTACTGCCGTTTCTTCCATATGCCGGTAATGGGCTGAAAACGCCTGTTTTGGGACTCTGCAGAGAAGATGTTTGCAGACTGCTGAATCCACACACGGGTTTAACTCTGGAAGTTGAGTGCACACATTGACAACCGTTCTGTTAGATAGCTGCGTTTTGGATTTAGAAGCAGATATTTCCCTGTGCTTACTGCCGTTTCTTCCATATGCCGGTAATGGGCTGAAAACGGCTGTTTTGGGACTCTGCAGAGAAAGTGTTTGCAGACTGCTGAATCCACACACGGGTTTAACTCTGGAAGTTGAGTGCACACATTGACAACCGTTCTGTTAGATAGCTGCGTTTTGGATTTAGAAGCAGATATTTCCCTGTGCTTACTGCCGTTTCTTCCATATGCCGGTAATGGGCTGAAAACGCCTGTTTTGGGACTCTGCAGAGAAAGTGTTTGCAGACTCCTGAATCCACACAAGGGTTTAACTCTGGAAGTTGAGTGCACACATTGACAACCGTTCTGTTAGATAGCTGCGTTTTGGATTTAGAAGCAGATATTTCCCTGTGCTTACTGCTGTTTCTTCCATATGCCGGTAAAGGGTTGAAAACGCCTGTTTTGGGACTCTGCAGAGAAAGGGTTTGCAGACTGCTGAATCCACACACGGGTTTAACTCTGGAAGTTGAGTGCACACATTGACAACCGTTCTGTTAGATAGCTGCGTTTTGGATTTAGAAGCAGATATTTCCCTGTGCTTACTGCTGTTTCTTCCATATGCCGGTAATGGGCTGAAAACGCCTGTTTTGGGACTCTGCAGAGAAAGTGTTTGCAGACTGCTGAATCCACACACGGGTTTAACTCTGGAAGTTGAGTGCACACATTGACAACCGTTCTGTTAGATAGCTGCGTTTTGGATTTAGAAGCAGATATTTCCCTGTGCTTACTGCTGTTTCTTCCATATGCCGGTAATGGGCTGAAAACGCCTGTTTGGGGACTCTGCAGAGAAAGTGTTTGCAGACTGCTGAATCCACACACCGGTTTAACTCTGGAAGTTGAGTGCACACATTGACAACCGTTCTATTAGATAGCTGCGTTTTGGATTTAGAAGCAGATATTTCCCTGTGCTTACTGCTGTTTCTTCCATATGCCGGTAATGGGCTGAAAACGCCTGTTTTGGGACTCTGCAGAGAAAGTGTTTGCAGACTGCTGAATCCACACACGGGTTTATCTCTGGAAGTTGAGTGCACACATTGACAACCGTTCTGTTAGATAGCTGCGTTTTTGGATTTAGAAGCAGATATTTCCCTGTGCTTACTGCTGTTTATTCCATATGCCGGTAATGGGCTGAAAACGCCTGTTTTGCGACTCTGCAGAGAAAGTGTTTGCAGACTGCTGAATCCACACACGGGTTTAACTCTGGAAGTTGAGTGCACACATTGACAACCGTTCTGTTAGATAGCTGCGTTTTGGATTTAGAAGCAGATATTTCCCTGTGCTTACTGCCGTTTCTTCCATATGCCGGTAATGGGCTGAAAACGCCTGTTTTGGGACTCTGCAAAGAAAGTGTTTGCAGACTGCTGAATCCACACACGGGTTTAACTCTGGAAGTTGAGTGCACACATTGACAACCGTTCTGTTAGATAGCTGCGTTTTGGATTTAGAAGCAGATATTTCCCTGGGCTTACTGCCGTTTCTTCCATATGCCGGTAATGGGCTGAAAACGCCTGTTTTGGGACTCTGCAGAGAAGATGTTTGCAGACTGCTGAATCCACACACGGGTTTAACTCTGGAAGTTGAGTGCACACATTGACAACCGTTTTGTTAGATAGCTGCTTTTTGGATTTAGAAGCAGATATTTCCCTGTGCTTACTGCTGTTTCTTCCATATGCGGTAATGGGCTGAAAACGCCTGTTTTGGGACTCTGCAGAGAAAGTGTTTGCAGACTGCTGAATCCACACACGGGTTTAACTCTGGAAGTTGAGTGCACACATTGACAACCGTTCTGTTAGATAGCTGCGTTTTGGATTTAGAAGCAGATATTTCCCTGTGCTTACTGCCGTTTCTTCCATATGCCAGTAATGGTCTGAAAACGCCTGTTTTGGGACTCTGCAGAGAAAGTGTTTGCAGACTCCTGAATCCACACAAGGGTTTAACTCTGGAAGTTGAGTGCACACATTGACAAACCGTTCTGTTAGATAGCTGCGTTTTGGATTTAGAAGCAGATATTTTCCCTGTGCTTACTGCCGTTTCTTCCATATGCCGGTAATGGGCTGAAAACGCCTGTTTTGGGACTCTGCAGAGAAAGTGTTTGCAGACTGCTGAATCCACACACGGGTTTAACTCTGGAAGTTGAGTGCACACATTGACACCGTTCTGTTAGATAGCTGCGTTTTGGATTTAGAAGCAGATATTTCCCTGTGCTTTCTGCCGTTTCTTCCATATGCCGGTAATGGGCTGAAAACGCCTGTTTTGGGACTCTGCAGAGAAAGTGTTTGCAGACTGCTGAATCCACACACGGGTTAACTCTGGAAGTTGAGTGCACACATTGACAACCGTTCTGTTAGATAGCTGCGTTTTGGATTTAGAAGCAGATATTTCCCTGTGCTTACTGCTGTTTCTTCCATATGCCGGTAAAGGGCTGAAAACCGCCTGTTTTGGGACTCTGCAGAGAAAGGGTTTGCAGACTGCTGAATCCACACACGGGTTTAACTCTGGAAGTTGAGTGCACACATTGACAACCGTTCTGTTAGATAGCTGCGTTTTGGATTTAGAAGCAGATATTTCCCTGTGCTTACTGCCGTTTCTTCCATATGCCGGTAATGGGCTGAAAACGCCTGTTTTGGGACTCTGCAGAGAAAGTGTTTGCAGACTGCTGAATCCACACACGGGTTTAACTCTGGAAGTTGAGTGCACACATTGACAACCGTTCTGTTAGATAGCTGCGTTTTGGATTTAGAAGCAGATATTTCCCTGGGCTTACTGCTGTTTCTTCCATATGCCAGTAATGGTCTGAAAACGCCTGTTTTGGGACTCTGCAGAGAAAGTGTTTGCAGACTCCTGAATCCACACAAGGGTTTAACTCTGGAAATTGAGTGCACACATTGACAACCGTTCTGTTAGATAGCTGTGTTTTGGATTTAGAAGCAGATATTTCCCTGTGCTTACTGCCGTTTCTTCCTATGCCGGTAATGGGCTGAAAACGCCTGTTTTGGGACTCTGCAGAGAAAGTGTTTGCAGACTGCTGAATCCACACACGGGTTTAACTCTGGAAGTTGAGTGCACACATTGACAACCGTTCTGTTAGATAGCTGCGTTTTGGATTTAGAAGCAGATATTTCCCTGGGGTTACTGCTGTTTCTTCCACATGCCGGTAAAGGGCTGAAAACGCCTGTTTTGGGACTCTGCAGAGAAAGTGTTGCAGACTGCTGAATCCACACACGGGTTTAACTCTGGAAGTTGAGTGCACACATTGACAACCGTTCTGTTAGATAGCTGCTTTTTGGATTTAGAAGCAGATATTTCCCTGTGCTTACTGCTGTTTCTTCCATATGCCGGTAATGGGCTGAAAACGCCTGTTTTGGGACTCTGCAGAGAAATTGTTTGCAGACTGCTGAATCCACACCACGGGTTTAACTCTGGAAGTTGAGTGCACACATTGACAACCGTTCTGTTAGATAGCTGCGTTTTTGGATTTAGAAGCAGATATTTCCCTGTGCTTACTGCCGTTTCTTCCATATGCCGGTAATGGGCTGAAAACGCCTGTTTTGGGACTCTGCAGAGAAAGTGTTTGCAGACTGCTGAATCCACACACGGGTTTAACTCTGGAAGTTGAGTGCACACATTGACAACCGTTCTGTTAGATAGCTGCGTTTTGGATTTAGAAGCAGATATTACCCTGTGCTTACTGCCGTTTCTTCCATATGCCGGTAATGGGCTGAAAACGCCTGTTTTGGGACTCTGCAGAGAAGATGTTTGCAGACTGCTGAATCCACACACGGGTTTAACTCTGGAAGTTGAGTGCACACATTGACAAACCGTTCTGTTAGATAGCTGCGTTTTGGATTTAGAAGCAGATATTTCCCTGTGCTTACTGCCGTTTCTTCCATATGCCGGTAATGGGCTGAAAACGCCTGTTTTGGGACTCTGCAGAGAAAGTGTTTGCAGACTGCTGAATCCACACACGGGTTTAACTCTGGAAGTTGAGTGCACACATTGACAACCGTTCTGTTAGATAGCTGCGTTTTGGATTTAGAAGCAGATATTTCCCTGTGCTTACTGCCGTTTCTTCCATATGCCGGTAATGGGCTGAAAACGCCTGTTTTGGGACTCTGCAGAGAAAGTGTTTGCAGACTCCTGAATCCACACCAAGGGTTTAACTCTGGAAGTTGAGTGCACACATTGACAACCGTTCTGTTAGATAGCTGCGTTTTGGATTTAGAAGCAGATATTTCCCTGTGCTTACTGCTGTTTCTTCCATATGCCGGTAAAGGGTTGAAAACGCCTGTTTTGGGACTCTGCAGAGAAAGGGTTTGCAGACTGCTGAATCCACACACGGGTTTAACTCTGGAAGTTGAGTGCACACATTGACAACCGTTCTGTTAGATAGCTGCTTTTTGGATTTAGAAGCAGATATTTCCCTGTGCTTACTGCTGTTTCTTCCATATGCCGTAATGGGCTGAAAACGCCTGTTTTGGGACTCTGCAGAGAAAGTGTTTGCAGACTGCTGAATCCACACACGGGTTTAAACTCTGGATGTTGAGTGCACACATTGACAACCGTTCTGTTAGATAGCTGCGTTTTGGATTTAGAAGCAGATATTTCCCTGGGCTTACTGCTGTTTCTTCCATATGCCAGTAATGGTCTGAAAACGCCTGTTTTGGGACTCTGCAGAGAAAGTGTTTGCAGACTCCTGAATCCACACAAGGGTTTAACTCTGGAAGTTGAGTGCACACATTGACAACTGTTCTGTTAGATAGCTGCGTTTTGGATTTAGAAGCAGATATTTCCCTGTGCTTACTGCTGTTTCTTCCATATGCCGGTAATGGGCTGAAAACGCCTGTTTTGGGACTCTGCAGAGAAAGTGTTTGCAGACTGCTGAATCCACACACGGGTTTAACTCTGGAAGTTGAGTGCACACATTGACAACCGTTCTGTAGATAGCTGCGTTTTGGATTTAGAAGCAGATATTTCCCTGTGCTTACTGCTGTTTCTTCCATATGCCGGTAATGGGCTGAAAACGCCTGTTTGGGGACTCTGCAGAGAAAGTGTTTGCAGACTGCTGAATCCACACACCGGTTTAACTCTGGAAGTTGAGTGCACACATTGACAACCGTTCTATTAGATAGCTGCGTTTTGGATTTAGAAGCAGATATTTCCCTGTGCTTACTGCTGTTTCTTCCATATGCCGGTAATGGGCTGAAAACGCCTGTTTTGGGACTCTGCAGAGAAAGTGTTTGCAGACTGCTGAATCCACACACGGGTTTATCTCTGGAAGTTGAGTGCACACATTGACAACCGTTCTGTTAGATAGCTGCGTTTTGGATTTAGAAGCAGATATTTCCCTGTGCTTACTGCTGTTTATTCCATATGCCGGTAATGGGCTGAAAACGCCTGTTTTGCGACTCGGCAGAGAAAGCGTTTGCAGACTGCTGAATCCACACACGGGTTTAACTCTGGAAGTTGAGTGCACACATTGACAACGTTCTGTTAGATAGCTGCGTTTTGGATTTAGAAGCAGATATTTCCCTGTGCTTACTGCCGTTTCTTCCATATGCCGGTAATGGGCTGAAAACGCCTGTTTTGGGACTCTGCAAAGAAAGTGTTTGCAGACTGCTGAATCCACACACGGGTTTAACTCTGGAAGTTGAGTGCACACATTGACAAACCGTTCTGTTAGATAGCTGCGTTTTGGATTTAGAAGCAGATATTTCCCTGTGCTTACTGCCGTTTCTTCCATATGCCGGTAATGGGCTGAAAACGCCTGTTTTGGGACTCTGCAGAGAAGATGTTTGCAGACTGCTGAATCCACACACGGGTTTAACTCTGGAAGTTGAGTGCACACATTGACAACCGTTCTGTTAGATAGCTGCGTTTTGGATTTAGAAGCAGATATTTCCCTGTGCTTACTGCTGTTTCTTCCATATGCCGGTAATGGGCTGAAAAACGCCTGTTTTGGGACTCTGCAGAGAAAGTGTTTGCAGACTGCTGAATCCACACACGGGTTTAACTCTGGAAGTTGAGTGCACACATTGACAACCGGTCTGTTAGATAGCTGCGTTTTGGATTTAGAAGCAGATATTTCCTGTGCTTACTGCCGTTTCTTCCATATGCCAGTAATGGTCTGAAAACGCCTGTTTTGGGACTCTGCAGAGAAAGTGTTTGCAGACTCCTGAATCCACACAAGGGTTTAACTCTGGAAGTTGAGTGCACACATTGACAACCGTTCTGTTAGATAGCTGCGCTTTGGATTTAGAAGCAGATATTTCCCTGTGCTTACTGCCGTTTCTTCCATATGCCGGTAATGGGCTGAAAAAGCCTGTTTTGGGACTCTGCAGAGAAAGTGTTTGCAGACTGCTGAATCCACACACGGGTTTAACTCTGGAAGTTGAGTGCACACATTGACAACCGTTCTGTCAGATAGCTGCGTTTTGGATTTAGAAGCAGATATTTCCCTGTGCTTACTGCTGTTTCTTCCATATGCCGGTAATGGGCTGAAAACGCCTGTTTGGGGACTCTGCAGAGAAAGTGTTTGCAGACTGCTGAATCCACACACCGGTTTAACTCTGGAAGTTGAGTGCACACATTGACAACCGTTCTATTAGATAGCTGCGTTTTGGATTTAGAAGCAGATATTTCCCTGTGCTTACTGCTGTTTCTTCCATATGCCGGTAATGGGCTGAAAACGCCTGTTTTGGGACTCTGCAGAGAAAGTGTTTGCAGACTGCTGAATCCACACACGGGTTTATCTCTGGGAAGTTGAGTGCACACATTGACAAACCGTTCTGTTAGATAGCTGCGTTTTGGATTTAGAAGCAGATATTTCCCTGTGCTTACTGCTGTTTATTCCATATGCCGGTAATGGGCTGAAAACGCTGTTTTGGGACTCTGCAGAGAAAGTGTTTGCAGACTGCTGAATCCACACACGGGTTTAACTCTGGAAGTTGAGTGCACACATTGACAACCGTTCTGTTAGATAGCTGCGTTTTGGATTTAGAAGCAGATATTTCCCTGTGCTTACTGCCGTTTCTTCCATATGCCGGTAATGGGCTGAAAACGCCTGTTTTGGGACTCTGCAAAGAAAGTGTTTGCAGACTGCTGAATCCACACACGGGTTTAACTCTGGAAGTTGAGTGCACACATTGACAACCGTTCTGTTAGATAGCTGCGTTTTGGATTTAGAAGCAGATATTTCCCTGTGCTTACTGCCGTTTCTTCCATATGCCGGTAATGGGCTGAAAACGCCTGTTTTGGAACTCTGCAGAGAAGATGTTTGCAGACTGCTGAATCCACACACCGGGTTTAACTCTGGAAGTTGAGTGCACACATTGACAACCGTTCTGTTAGATAGCTGCTTTTTGGATTTAGAAGCAGATATTTCCCTGTGCTTACTGCTGTTTCTTCATATGCCGGTAAAGGGCTGAAAACGCCTGTTTTGGGACTCTGCAGAGAAAGGGTTTGCAGACTGCTGAATCCACACACGGGTTTAACTCTGGAAGTTGAGTGCACACATTGACAACCGTTCTGTTAGATAGCTGCGTTTTGGATTTAGAAGCAGATATTTCCCTGTGCTTACTGCCGTTTCTTCCATATGCCGGTAATGGGCTGAAAACGCCTGTTTTGGGACTCTGCAGAGAAAGTGTTTGCAGACTGCTGAATCCACACACGGGTTCAACTCTGGAAGTTGAGTGCACACATTGACAACCGTTCTGTTAGATAGCTGCGTTTTGGATTTAGAAGCAGATATTCCCTGGGCTTACTGCTGTTTCTTCCATATGCCAGTAATGGTCTGAAAACGCCTGTTTTGGGACTCTGCAGAGAAAGTGTTTGCAGACTCCTGAATCCACACAAGGGTTTAACTCTGGAAATTGAGTGCACACATTGACAACCGTTCTGTTAGATAGCTGTGTTTTGGATTTAGAAGCAGATATTTCCCTGTGCTTACTGCCGTTTCTTCCTTATGCCGGTAATGGGCTGAAAACGCCTGTTTTGGGACTCTGCAGAGAAAGTGTTTGCAGACTGCTGAATCCACACACGGGTTTAACTCTGGAAGTTGAGTGCACACATTGACAACCGTTCTGTTAGATAGCTGCGTTTTGGATTTAGAAGCAGATATTTCCCTGTGCTTACTGCTGTTTCTTCCATATGCCGGTAATGGGCTGAAAACGCCTGTTTGGGGACTCTGCAGAGAAAGTGTTTGCAGACTGCTGAATCCACACACCGGTTTAACTCTGGAAGTTGAGTGCACACATTGACAACCGTTCTATTAGATAGCTGCGTTTTGGATTTAGAAGCAGATATTTCCCTGTGCTTACTGCTGTTTCTTCCATATGCCGGTAATGGGCTGAAAACGCCTGTTTTGGGACTCTGCAGAGAAAGTGTTTGCAGACTGCTGAATCCACACACGGGTTTATCTCTGGAAGTTGAGTGCACACATTGACAACCGTTCTGTTAGATAGCTGCGTTTTGGATTTAGAAGCAGATATTTCCCTGTGCTTACTGCTGTTTATTCCATATGCCGGTAATGGGCTGAAAACGCCTGTTTTGCGACTCGGCAGAGAATGTGTTTGCAGACTGCTGAATCCACACACGGGTTTAACTCTGGAAGTTGAGTGCACACATTGACAACCGTTCTGTTAGATAGCTGCGTTTTGGATTTAGAAGCAGATATTTTCCCTGCGCTTACTGCCGTTTCTTCCATATGCCGGTAATGGGCTGAAAACGCCTGTTTTGGGACTCTGCAGAGAAAGTGTTTGCAGACTGCTGAATCCACACACGGGTTTAACTCTGGAAGTTGAGTGCACACATTGACAACCGTTCTGTTAGATAGCTGCGTTTTGGATTTAGAAGCAGATATTTCCCTGTGCTTACTGCCGTTTCTTCCATATGCCGGTAATGGGCTGAAAACGCCTGTTTTGGGACTCTGCAGAGAAGATGTTTGCAGACTGCTGAATCCACACACGGGTTTAACTCTGGAAGTTGAGTGCACACATTGACAAACCGTTCTGTTAGATAGCTGCGTTTTGGATTTAGAAGCAGATATTTCCCTGTGCTTACTGCTGTTTCTTCCATATGCCGGTAATGGGCTGAAAACGCCTGTTTTGGGACTCTGCAGAGAAAGTGTTTGCAGACTGCTGAATCCACACACGGGTTTAACTCTGGAAGTTGAGTGCACACATTGACAACCGGTCTGTTAGATAGCTGCGTTTTGGATTTAGAAGCAGATATTTCCCTGTGCTTACTGCCGTTTCTTCCATATGCCAGTAATGGTCTGAAAACGCCTGTTTTGGGACTCTGCAGAGAAAGTGTTTGCAGACTCCTGAATCCACTCAAGGTTTAACTCTGGAAGTTGAGTGCACACATTGACAAACCGTTCTGTTAGATAGCTGCGCTTTGGATTTAGAAGCAGATATTTCCCTGTGCTTACTGCCGTTTCTTCCATATGCCGGTAATGGGCTGAAAAAGCCTGTTTTGGGACTCTGCAGAGAAAGTGTTTGCAGACTGCTGAATCCACACACGGGTTTAACTCTGGAAGTTGAGTGCACACATTGACAACCGTTCTGTCAGATAGCTGCGTTTTGGATTTAGAAGCAGATATTTCCCTGTGCTTACTGCTGTTTCTTCCATATGCCGGTAATGGGCTGAAAACGCCTGTTTGGGGACTCTGCAGAGAAAGTGTTTGCAGACTGCTGAATCCACACACCCGGTTTAACTCTGGAAGTTGAGTGCACACATTGACAACCGTTCTATTAGATAGCTGCGTTTTGGATTTAGAAGCAGATATTTCCCTGTGCTTACTGCTGTTTCTTCCATATGCCGGTAATGGGCTGAAAACGCCTGTTTTGGGACTCTGCAGAGAAAGTGTTTGCAGACTGCTGAATCCACACACGGGTTTATCTCTGGAAGTTGAGTGCACACATTGACAACCGTTCTGTTAGATAGCTGCGTTTTGGATTTAGAAGCAGATATTTCCCTGTGCTTACTGCTGTTTATTCCATATGCCGGTAATGGGCTGAAAACGCCTGTTTTGGGACTCTGCAGAGAAAGTGTTTGCAGACTGCTGAATCCACACACGGTTTAACTCTGGAAGTTGAGTGCACACATTGACAACCGTTCTGTTAGATAGCTGCGTTTTGGATTTAGAAGCAGATATTTCCCTGTGCTTACTGCCGTTTCTTCCATATGCCGGTAATGGGCTGAAAACGCCTGTTTTGGGACTCTGCAAAGAAAGTGTTTGCAGACTGCTGAATCCACACACGGGTTTAACTCTGGAAGTTGAGTGCACACATTGACAACCGTTCTGTTAGATAGCTGCGTTTTGGATTTAGAAGCAGATATTTCCCTGTGCTTACTGCCGTTTCTTCCATATGCCGGTAATGGGCTGAAAACGCCTGTTTTGGAACTCTGCAGAGAAGATGTTTGCAGACTGCTGA